>NC_058524.1:400548944-400851974 GCF_904849725.1 Hordeum vulgare subsp. vulgare | reverse complement strand
CACCGGATACCCAGTTGGTACACCGAATGAGGAGACCGATGAATGGTATTCAGAGTGGTTCTATATCGACGATGTTCCTTGATTTGAGCCAGTTCGGCGGGGCCTTCCCGAGTACTCTGTGGCTCCTTTGAAGAAACGATTATGTCAGCGTCCGAAGAATTCGTCCGAAGAGGAGAGCTCGGAAGTGGAGCGCCTAGCCACCCAGGTAAAAATGCTGGCTCACGGTGGTCTGACCATCGTACAAGTGATGGCCACCATAATCACCAGGTGCGTCCAACCGCTTCAGCATCGCATACACCAATACAGCGGGACAAATGACTCGACACGCTCCAAGCGGCAAGGACAAGACACCCACGAAAACTTAGCAGTTATTCTGGCTGATTTTTTCAAGGGGAAAAGGAAGATTTCGACCGTCTCGCCTTCAGGGAAGGCTTTGCATCGTATAACCCCATTCCATGGGTAAGTATGGACACATTTGTAGTTATCTCGTTCGATTACGTTATCGACAGACGTAAGCCCCTTGACCCTTTGCTTGCAGGATTGTAGGCCTTAGATTGAAACATTGAAATGCCCCGCTCCCCATCCCGAGAACTCTTCTCGGGACGATGACCCTTGATTCCACGAGGATCAAGAAATCTCCATTATTTTTGAAGATGGGGTATTTTACCACGAGAGCCTTGACGGACACGTGGTGGCCCTTTTGTCCAATAACCCTAGGTCCCTCCCACCATCGGCAAGCAAGCGGAAGGTGGCCACTCATCGCGGGACTGTTCGAAAACGTCATCGGAGCACGCGCCAAACAGCGTCCGGTCTCCCCCCGACCGGGGTTACGTTGACTGAGGAACAAGTTCCTGAACAAGAGGTGGCACGCAATAATCCGACCATCCCTTCAGCCAGGTACACATACCCACCATTTGCCTTTACAATAACAACGACTTCTTTGGTGTACTTACAAAACTTTTGCCAATAATCATAGAAAACCAGCGTGACCCTCCTCGTCTAAAAATATGGCCGAGGTATTGGAAAGCCAACCCAACCCACGGTATTCAGCCAACGCTAGGGCTCCGAACACTTGCCCAACGACTGGCCCTGCCAATGATGTTTCAGCGACAAACTCTGAAATTGAGAGTGCCATGAATCATTAGCAGCACAAGGAGTCCTTACGACACTCTATATTCTCCGAGCAAGAGTTTAATGCTCTAAACTCGACCGATGCCTATCTTGACGCTGCGCGGAACACTCTCAAAGAAGTAGCCTTGCAGACGTGAGCCAAACTACATGTATTCATTGGTATTTTAGTAATTTGAGCCGAAGTTCGGTCCTAGTATCCCCCGAGCCTTAATTTTGCCAGAACGGCTGAGTTAAGGCTCGACGTGACAATTGATCCTGCCTTTCGAGCCTTTGAAGCAGGAGAATAACAAAATGCCCAAGGATGTGCAACAAATGCAAACCGAACTTCAAGCCAGTAGGGCAGGGCTTGAGGATGTTAAGAAATTTACTAGGGTAACTCATGGTAAGGGAATTTGATTGATGGTGCGGCGAATTACATAGGGCCACTTACTTTATCAGAGGTTTTTTTGATGTAACACGCGAATCCATAAGCCATATGCAGAAGGATCTAGACTCAGCTCGTGATTCTGGAAGGTACGCTGAATCCTAGCTTGAAGCTGGTCATCGCGTAATAGCAAGGTACTACGAAGAAAAACACCAGCTCAAGGAGGAGAAGAAAAATCAAGCTGAAGAGATTTAAGCTTTAACAGCTCAACTGGCGCATAACAACAAAGAGAATCAACAACTAAAGAGCGGTTTATATTGTAAGTAAAAATCGCTGACCTGTTTTGATAAATCACTATGTGATATCAGTATACTAAAAGACTTCTGTTGTTCTTTGTTCCTGAAAAGGTCTCTTGACTGGACGTCCTATGACAGAAGCCGATTCCTATGAAGGGGATATGGTACATGAGATTTCCGCTGTTCATGAGCAGGCTTGAAAAGCCATGCGGAATATGATCCGACCCTTGTGGCCGGACCAAACTCTGCCACAAGGGAAGGTCGACTATCCAAGCTGTACAAAAGAGCTCGGAGACATTTCGAGCAGTGGAAGATTTCAGCGTGCCGAGAATGAGCTCGAGAAGCATGGGCCATGGTGAAAATCTGCTTCAACCGTCTTGATCCCGAACACATGGCCCAAGTTGGTCCAGTAGGCCCTGATGGCGCGGAGATATCTCTACACCTGATGTACGACCAAGTGATTCCAGCTACCCGTCTATCACACGAAGACTTTGCATTTGATACTATAATAGATGATCTTGACCAACCAAGGGGGTAACCATGTGTAATGTTTATATTTTGTGTACCAAGACATTTCCCTTCAAATTTGTAACGTTTTTCATAAACCGGCCATCGACTTCTACCTCCCGTGTTTAAATAACCCGACAGTGTTTCGTACTTTATTCCCGATGATAGCAGGAATCAATTTTTGAGAACAAGCCAATCCGGCAATGTGGTATGAACAAACAAAGACCGTATGACGGGATTATGTTATATTACGATGAAGCGTAAGAAACATCTTCCGGAAAAAATAGTTCCTTTATGGGTTCCTTTTTCCGGGTTGCTACATAATCTATAGTTGTTGAGAATGTATTTCTGATAAGTCTCCAAGGTATCTATAATTTTTTATGGTTCCATGCTATTATCTTGTCAACTTTGGATGCTTTGTATGCATTTTTATATCTTTTTTGGGACTAACCTATTAACTCAGTGCCAAGTGCCAGTTCCTGTTTTTTCGTGTTTTTGACCTTTTTCAGAGGAGAATATTAAATGGAGTCCAAACGGAATAAAACCTCCGAAAAGATTTTTTCCGAAACAGAAGATACGCAGGGAGCTTGAGAACCAAGGCAAAGGGCACCAGGGGATGCCACAAGCCCCCTAGCCGCGGCCTTGGGTGGGGGGGCCTAGCAGGCTTGTGGGCCCCCCGTGGCTCCTATGCCCTACTTCTTCCACCTATAAATCCCCGAAAAATCTGAAACCACGGGAGAGAGCCACGAAAATACTTTTCCGCCACCGCAAGCTTCTGTCTCCGCAAGATACCATCTGGGGCATGTTCTGGTGCCCTGCCGGAGGGGGGATTCAGACACGGAGGGATTCTTCATCAACACCATTGCCTCTCCGATGATGCGTGAGTAGTTCACCACAGACCTTCGGGTCCATAGCTAGTAGCTAGATGACTTCTTCTCTCTCTTGGATCTTCAATACAAAGTTCTCCATGATCTTCATGGAGATATATCCGATGTAATCTTCTTTTGCGGTGTGTTTGTCGAGATCCGATGAATTGCGGATTTATGATCAGATTATCTATGAATCATATTTGAGTTTCTTATAATCTCTTATATGCATGATTTCATATCCTTGTAATTCTCTTCGAGTTGTGGGTTTCGTTTGGCCAACTTGACCTATAATTCTTACAATGGGAGAAGTGCTTGGTTTTGGGTTCATACCGTGCGGTGACCTCACCAAGTGACAGAAGGGGTAGCGAGGCACGCATCGTGTTGTTGCCATCAAGGGTAAAAAGATGGGGTTTATATCTATTGCATGAACTTATCCCTCTACATCATGTCATCTTGCTTAAGGCGTTACTCTGTTTGTTATGAACTCAATATACTAGATGCATGCCAGATAGCAGTCGATGTGTGGAGTAATAGTAGTAGATGCAGAAAGTATCGGTCTACTTGTCTTGGACGTGATGCCTATATGTATGATCATTGCCTTAGATATCATCATGACTTTGCGCGATTCTATCAATTGCTCGACAGTAATTCGTTCACCCACCGTAATACTTGCTATCATGAGAGAAGCCTCTAGTGAACACTATGGCCCCCGGGTCTACTTCACATCCTATTTTCAGTTTCACAAAATTACTTTGTTGCACTTTTCACCTTCAGATCTCACCTTGCAATCAATCGTGAAGGGATTGACAACCCCTTTGTAGCGGTTGGTGCAAGTTTGCTGTTTTTGCACAGGTACTTTGGAGACTTGGCTTGATACTCCTACTGGATTGATACCTTGGTTCTCAAACTGAGGGTAATACTTACTGCTACTGTGTTGCATCACCGTTTCCTCTTTAAGGGAAAAACCAACGCAAGCTGAAGAGGTAGCAAGAAGAATTTGTGGCGCCGTTGCCGGCAAGGAGGATCAAGTCAAGAATAGTCTCCCGTCAACGCACCAATTTCTGGCGCCATTGCCGGGGAGCATGAAGTCAAGAATAGTCATCCTCCAACGTGTCAATATCTGGCACGAGGGACTGTTCTAAGTGAAGCTTACCCAAGTAACTGTCGCAAACTCATATCTTGCATTTACTTTTTTGCCTCTCGTTTTCCTCTCCCCCACTTCTGAAAAACAAAAATTTACAAAAATATTTTCCTTTTTTGTTCGCCCTTTTCTTTCGTTTCCTATATGTTCGCTTGTGTGCTTGTCTGCCTGCTAAGGCCTGTATGGCCCAACCAAAAGATTATGATGCTTACTATACAAGGTTGGAAGAGATTGAAACTGGTGTTAAAGGCCTCATGTCTACACAGTTTTATTATAATAGTTACTTTCGTAGAGAACTAAGGGAGCAAAATTCTTTTATGGCTTTTATGAATAAAGAAGTTGATGATATGGCCAAAGAATTCCTTGCGCTAAATTCTCAGTTCGCTCGTCTTGAAAAATTGGTAGGCCAAATTTCTGATAAACAGGCTACCTTAGTCAATAAAATGGCTGCTAAAACTGAAATTTGTGATGAGAATCACGAAGATCTTAAAATGCTTGGTGTGACTCCCATTGAATCCTTGTTTTTTAATGTCAATCCTAATGATGATGGGGCTGGATATGAATCCACTTTGTTTGAGAAACGCCCCAATGATTCGGAGTCTATCTATCTTAATGCTAAAAGCATTGAAAGTGGAGTAGAGGATATCAAAACTTTGAGTAGTAATGAAACTACTACTTTGGATTTCAAGGAATTCAATTGTGATAGTTTCTCTTTGATTGAATGTATTTCCTTGATGCAATCCATGCTAAACTCTCCACACACTTATAGCCAAAACAAGGCCTTTACCGATCATATCGTCGATGCTATGATGAAATCTCTTGAAGAGAAACTTGAGTTGGAAGTTTCTATCCCTAGAAAACTTCATGATGAGTGGGAACCTACTATCAAATCAAGATAAAAACTATGAATGCAATGCTTTATGTGATTTGGGTGCTAGTGTTTCCGCTATTCCAAAGTCTTTATGTGATGTTCTAGGCTTCAATGAGATTGATGAGTGCTCTCTTAATTTGCATCTTGCGGATTCTACTGTTAAGAAACCCATGGGAAGGATCAATGATGTTCTTATTATTGCAAATAGGAACTATGTAGCCATGGGTTTCATTGTGCTTGATATTGATTGCAATCCGATGTGTCCTATCATTCTTGGTAGACCTTTCCGAAGGACTATTGGTGTTGTCATCGATATGAAGGAAGGGAATATTAGATTTCAATTTCCATTAAAGAAGGCATGGAACATTTTCCTAGAAAGCAAATAAGATTGCCTTATGAATCCATGATGAGGGCTACTTATGGTTTAAGCACCAAAGACGACGATACGTGATTCTATCGCCTTATGCCTGGCTAAGGGCGTTAAACAATAGCGCTTGTTGGGAGGCAACCCAATGAATTTATCTTTGATTTTTTCTTTCTGTTTTGTTGCGTCCACACCATCAAAATTCTGTTATGATTGTGTTTTTTTTGTTTCTTTTTGTGTTTGAGCCAAGTAAAACCTTTATGACTAGTTTGGTGATGGTTGTTTCATCGTGCTGAAAAAGACAAAAACTTTTTGCTCACGAAATATTTTTTCATTCTTATCCGGAAAGAGCTTTTTATTTGATTCTTTTTGCTTCTGGTTGATATGCCAACTGCCCAAAGTTTCGTAATTTTTCAGAATTTGTGAGCTACCAGAAGTATACGAAGTATACAGATTGCTATAGACTGGTCTGTTTTTGACAGATTCTGTTTTTGTTGTGTTGATTGCTTATTTTCATGAAACTATGGATAGTATCGGGGGGTACTAGCCATGGAAAAGTGAGAATACAGTAATCTAACACCAATATAAATAGAAATCGAGTTTGCTACAGTACCTAAAGAGTTGGTAGTTTGTTTTCTTGTGCTAATGATATCACGAGTTTCTGTTTAAGTTTTGTGTTGTGAAGTTTTCAAGTTTTGGGTGATGTTCTCATGGACAATGGGATAAAGAGTGGAAAGAGCTCAAGCTTGGGGATGCCCAAGGCATCCCAAGCCAAATTCAAGGACACCAAAAAGCCTAAGCTTGGGGACGCCCCGGGAAGGCATCCCCTCTTTCGTCTTCAATCCATCGGTAACGTTACTTGGAGCTATATTTTTATTCACCACATGATATGTGTTTTGCTTCGAGCGTCGTGTATTACAGGAGTCTTTTCTTTTTGTTGTGTCACAATCATCCTTGCTGCACACCCTTTTGAGAGAGACATGCACTCATCGCGAATTAGCTAGAATACTCATTGAGCTTCGCTTATATCTTTTGAGTTAGGCAATTTAGCTTGCATGAGCTTCACTTATATATTTTTGAGCTAGATAACTTTGCTCTAGTTCTTCACTTAGATCTTTTTAGAGCACGACGGTGTCATATTTTGGAGAAATAAGAACTCTCGATCTTCACTTATATCTTTTTGAGAGTGCTCTCACTGAGTAACTTGGTAATTGGCTTGTGCTATGAAAGTAGTCCTAAAGATGATAGATATCCAAAGAGGATATAATAAACTTCCATATTCACGTGCTTTGATTAGTAAAGAGAAGTTTGATTCCTCTCAATTAGTTTTGAGACATGGATATGATAATATTAGAGTTATGTTAGTAGGGTGTTGTGAATCTAGGAATACTTGTGTTGAAGTTAGTGATTCCCGTAGCATGCACGTATGGTGAACCGCTATGCTAGGAAGTCAGAGCATAATTGAATTATTGATTGTCATCCTTTGTGTGGCGGTCGGGATCACGCGATGGTTAACACCTACCAACCCTTCCCCTAGGAGTATGCGTTTAGCACTTTGTTTCGATTACTAATAAAAACTTTCACAATAATTATATGAGTTCTTCATGACTAATGTGAGTCCATGGTATAGATGCACTTTCACCTTCCACCATTGCTAGCCTCTCTAGTGCCGCGCAACTTTCGCCGGTGCACAAACCCACCATATACCTTCCTCAAAACAACCACCATATCTACCTATTATGGCCTTTTCATAGCCATTCTGAGATATATTGCCATGCAACTCCCATCGTTCCGTCTCATGACTTGTTCCGTCACTTTCATATTGCCATTGCATGATCGTAAGATAGCTAGCGAGATGTTTCAACGTCATACGCTAAGCTAGATCGTTGCACATCCCGGTACACTGCCGGAGGCATTTCCTGTAAGAGTCATCATTGTTCTAATCATTGAGCTGTAAGTAATTAAAAGTGTGATGATCATCATTATGAGAGCATTGTCCCATGTGAGGAAATAATAATAAAAAAGAGGCCAAAGATGCCCACAAAAAAATGGAAAGAGGCCAAAGAGCCCCCAAAAAAAGGGACAATGCTACTATCTTTTTCCACACTTGTGCTTCACAATAACACCATGCTCTTCATGATTGAGAGTCTCTTGTTTTGTCGCCACCATATACTAGTGGGAATCTTCATTATATAAGTTGGCTTGTATATTCCAATGATGGGCTTCCTCAAAATTGCCCTAGGTCTTCGTGAGCAAGCAAGTTGGATGCACACCCACTAGTTCCTCTTTTGAGCTTTCACACATTTATAGCTCTAAGTGCATCTGTTGCATGGTAATCCCTACTCATTCACATTGATATCTATTGATGGACATCTCCATAGCCCGTTGATACGCCGAGTCGATGTGACCATCTCCTCCTTTTTGCCTCACAACCTCCACCACACTCTATTTCACCTATAGTGCTATATCCATGGCTCACGCTCATACATTGTGTGAGAGTTGAAAAAGGCTTGAGGAAGTAAGAGTGCAAAATTAATTACTTGGCCAATACCGGGGTTGTGCATGATTTAAATTCGTTTTGTGGGGATGATGGAGCATAGCGAGACTATATGATTTTGCAGGCATAACTTTCTTTGGCCTTGTTATTTTGAAAGTTCATGATTACCTTGCTAGTTTGCTTGAAGTATTATTGTTTTCATGTCAATAGCAAACTATTATTTTGAATCTTACGGATCTGAACATTCATGTCACATGAAAGAAGTTGCAAAGGAAAAATATGTTAGGTAGCAATTTACATAAAAAATTCAGTCTTTATCACTTCCCTACTCGAGGACGGGCAGGAGTTAAGCTTGGGGATGCTTGATACGTCTCCAACGTATCTATAATTTTTTATGGTTCCATGCTATTATCTTGTCAACTTTGGATGTTTTGTATGCATTTTTATATCTTTTTTGGGACTAACCTATTAACTGAGTGCCAAGTGCCAGTTCCTGTTTTTTTCCGTGTTTTTGACCTTTTTCAAAGGAGAATATTAAACAGAGTCCAAACGGAATAAAACCTCTGAAAAGATTTTTTCCGGAACAGAAGATACGCAGGGAGCTTGAGAACCAAGGCAAAGGGCACCAGGGGAGGCCACAAGCCCCCTAGCCACGGCCTGGGGGGCGCCTAGCAGGCTTGTGGGCCCCCTGTGGCTCCTTTTCCCTACTTCTTCCGCCTATAAATCCCCGAAAAATCTAAGACCACAGAAGAGAGCCACGAAAATACTTTTCCGCCGTCGCAAGCTTCTGTCTCCGCAAGATCCCATCTGGGGCACGTTCTGGTGCCCTGTCGGAGGGGAGAATCGGACACGGAGGGCTTCTTCATCAATACCATTGCCTCTCCGATGATGCGTGAGTAGTTCACCACAGACCTTCGGGACCATAGCTAGTAGCTAGATGGCTTCTTCTCTCTCTTGGATCTTTGATAAAAAGTTCTCCATGATCTTCATGGAGATATATCCGATGTAATCCTCTTTTGCGGTGTGTTTGTCGAGATTCGATGAATTGTGGATTTATGATCAGATTATCTATGAATCTTATTTGAGTTTCTTCTAATCTCTTATATGCATGATTTCATATCCTTGTAATTCTCTTCGAGTTGTGGGTTTCGTTTGGCCAACTTGACCTATAATTCTTGCAATGGGAGAAGTGCTTGGTTTTGGGTTCATACCATGCGGTGACCTCACCCAGTGACAGAAGGGGTAGCGAGGCACGCATCATGTTGTTGCCATCAAGGGTAAAAAGATGGGGTTTATATCTATTGTATGAATTTATCCCTCTACATCATGTCATCTTGCTTAAGGCGTTACTCTGTTTGTTATGAACTCAATACACTAGATGCATGCTGGATAGCGGTCGATGTGTGGAGTAATAGTAGTAGATGCAGAAAGTATCGGTCTACTTGTCTCGGACGTGATGCCTATATGTATAATCATTGCCTTAGATATCATCATGACTTTGTGCGATTCTATCAATTGCTCGAATGTAATTCGTTCACCCACCGTAATACTTGCTATCATGAGAGAAGCCTCTAGTGAACACTATGGCCCCAGGTCTACTTCACATCCTATTTTCAGTTCCACAAAATTACTTCGTTGCACTTTTCACCTTCAGATCTCACCTTGCAATCCATCGTGAAGGGATTGACAACCCCTTTGTAGCGTTGGGTGCAAGTTTGCTGTTTTTGCGCAGGTACTTTGGAGACTTGGCTTGATAATCCTACTGGATTGATACCTTGGTTCTCAAACTGAGGGAAATACTTACTACTACTGTGCTGCATCACCCTTTCCTCTTCAAGGGAATAACCAACGCAAGCTCAAGGGGTAGCAATTTCCCATTAACACGAATCTGCGATGGTGAGGACTATCGATTAAATTGACCTTGTTTGCTACTGATCAAGTTGTATATTAAGGACGCTAGCTTTTGGCTTCACCTATGTGAGGGACGAGTCCAGGTGAACTGGTCGTATCAATCACGGAGGTGCTCCCTTTACACTCTAGCCGAACAGATCGGGAATGTAGAGAGTAAGCACATGAGCAAGGTAACCCAACCTTGCAAAGATCTTAAGTCCAATTGATGAATACCATGGCACGAGTTTACTTCGAGTCGAGGTTTATACGGGACGGGTATGTTTAAGCATATTCGATTGCTTCGTTACGAAGGCCCCACGTGTCATACTTGAATATTCGATTTTACATGAGTATTCAGGAAAAACCTAGTGCTTGGTTAAATCAAACTCACCTGGAGATAATCTAGGAAGATCCTACAAAGAAAAAAAGAAACAGGAAATGTTCGAAAAATAGAGAGAAAGGAAAAAAATACAGAGGTAACGATTATGGTCTAGCCGTAGAACCACCGAAGGTGAGCAGCATTCCATGGGTTTGGCTCCAAGCGATTGTCTCCTGGATTGCACAGACGATAAGCTCCTCCCGTTAAACATGCGTCTATTATGAAGGGGCCTTCCCATTTTGGGTGAAGTTTATGATTCTACTTTTCTGGGAGGCGAAGCACGAGTTCGCCCTCATTTTATGCCTTGGCCCGAACTTCTGTGCTTTGATAGCGTCGAGCTTGCTGTTGGTAAAAGGTTGATCGGGCCCGAGCAATGTCACACTCTCCTTCTAAGGCGTCCATGTCATCTTGCCGATCTAGCTCGGCTTCCTTTTCCTCATACATACGCACATGGGGTGCTTCATGGATGATATCACAGGGAAGGACCGGTTTGGACCCATATACCATAAAAAATGGCGTGCATCCTATGGAACGGTTCCGGGTGGTACGCAAGCCCCATAGTACGGAATCGAGTTCCTCCACCCAATGACAATTGGACTGTGTAAGAGAGCGTACCGGACGTGGTATAATACCACTCATGATGAGCCCATTAGCTCGTTCGACTTCTCTGTTAGTTTGTGGGTGGTAAACTAAGGCGTAATCGAGCTTTATGCCTAGATTTCCACACCAATCCTTCACCTCCTGGGTGGTGAAATTGGATCCATTGTTGGTGATTATGCTGTGTGGGACACCATAACGGTGCATGACGCCTGATATGAAATCGATAACCGGCTTGGCCTTAGCGGAACTGACCGGCTTTGCCTCGATCAACTTGGTGAACTTATCGACCATCACGAGGAGATGTTTATTTTTCTTGGTCCCCCCTTTAAGTGGGTCGACCATGTCCATACCTGAGACCGCAAAGGGCCAAGTGATCGGAATCGTCCAAAGGGTAGTTGGGGCATATGGCTTTGATTCGCGAAGAGTTGGCATCCCGTGCAATGCTGAACAAGTGCGTGGGCATCTTCTGGAGCTGTATGCCAAAATAAACTAGCTTGAAAAGCCTTGCTGACCAAGGCCTGAATTGATGCATGATGGTTGCCCATGCCTGAGTGTACTTCAACCAACAATTGCTTCCCTTCATCGCCGGATATGCACCGTTGAAGTATTCAGTGGTGCTCTTTTATATAACTCACCCTCATGGACCTTATAGGCCTTAGATCAGCGGATAATGCGTCGTGCCTCAGTTTGGTCCTTGGGTAGCTCTTTGCTTAACAAATAGGCAAGGAATGGTTCAGTCCATGCAGCGATTACTGCCATGACCTCATGTGCTGAGGGTGTTTCCTCAATGGAAGGCCCGCCGATGACTTAATCGTCTTGCTAGGCTATGGCGAGGGGTATGGTTTGCTCCACATCGTCGGCTACTTTGCTCCCATACTTGTTGTGCCATGTCACGGATGGATTAAAGAGCCTTTCCATGTATATGTTATTGGGGACGGGGTTGCATGAAGCGCCTAAGTGGGCGAGAACGTCTGCAACTTGATTGTTGTCTCTTGAGACGTGGTGGAATTCCACTCCCTTGAATTGGGCAGATATCTTGAGTATGTCATCTCTGTATGCTGCCATCTTCGAGTTTTTGGCATTGAATTCGATGTTAATTTGTGATATGGCGAGGTTGGAGTCTCCTGTACCTCAAGATGTTGTATACCCATTGAGACTCCCAACCAAAGACCATGCAGCAATGCTTCCTATGCAACCGCATTTTTAGAGTCGGTGTACATGATTTGTAGCACGTATCGGACATTGTCCCCGGTAGGAGATGTGAGGATTACCCCGGCTCCTAGATCGGCAAGGGTTTTGGATCTGTCAAAGTACATGATCGAATGAGCATAGGTGTTATACTCATTGCGGAGTTTGGCCTCCGTCCATTCCGCAGCGAAGTCGGCCAGCACTTGAGATTTGATAGCTCTTCACGGCTTATAACTCGATGGCCCACTTGGCAATTCAGCCATTGGAATCCTTGTTGTAAATTATATCGTTCAGGGGCACCTTTGATGTCACCGTCACCATGCACTCCTGAAAATAGTGTGTGAGTTTGCACAGCGACATGAACACTGTGTAAGCGATTTTCTGGTAGTGTGGGTATTTGGTATTGCATGCGGTAAGTACCTCAGATACGTAGTAGACATGTCTTTGTATCTGTAACTAGTGGCCCTCAGCTTCTCGTTCTAGGACGAGGACCGCACATACCACTTGATTAGTGCCTCGTTGTATAGAAGCATTGGTTCCCCTGGGTAAGGTGCGGCGAGTATAGGGTTAATGGCCAGTAGTGTTTTGATTTCCTCCAGGACCGTCATGGCCTCCTCGGTCCATTTGAGGTTTTTAGTCTTCTATAACAACCTTTAGAGTGGGAGTGCCTTCTCGCCGATGCGAGAGATGAACCGGCTTAGAGCCGCCATGCAGTTTGTCAATTTTTGGACGTGCGGTAGCTCTGTTGGGATAGCTTGTTCGGGAAGAGCTCGGATTTCGGCAGGATTGGCCTCGATTCCGCACTGTGACACTATAAACCCAAGGATTTTGCCGGCTAGGACTCAAAGACGCATTTGTACGTATTAAGCCAAATGTCGTATGCCCGTAGGCTGGCGAACATTAGTCTGAGATCGTCTACCAGCTGGCTAATGTGGCGGGTCTTGACGACTACATCTTCCACATATGCCTCCATGGTTTTGCCAATTTGTTTTCCCACACATGTCTAGATCATGTGCTGGTAAGTGGCGCTTGCATTTTTTAACCCGAGAATCATTGTGTTAAAGCAGAACGACCCGTATGGGGTCATGAAGGCAGTTGCGGCCTGATCGGATTCATTCATTTTGATCTGATGGTATCCGGAGTAGGCATCAAGGAAGCACAGGGAGTCATGTTCGACTGTTGCATCGATGATCTGATCTATTTGGGGTAAAGGAAAAGGGTCCTTTGGGCATGCTTTGCCAAGATTTATCCTTCTTTTGTAGCATGACCAAATTTGCCAGCTAGTCAGGGTATTTAATGTCTTTGATGAAACCGGCCTCCAATAACTTGGCCAGTTCTCCCACCATGGCTTCACGCTTAGGTTCAAAAAATCATCGCAGGGTTTGTTTAACTTGCTTAAATCCTTCTATTATGTTTAGGCTATGCTTGGCAGCCCCTAGGGATCCCTCGCATATCTGAAGGATGCCAGGAAAATATATCCCAGTTCTCGCATAGGAAGACGCGTAGTGCTTCGTCTACTGCAGATTCCACGTGAGCTCCAATGGATGAGGTTTCATTGGGGGTCTGTTGGGTGTACCAGGAATTTGATAGTTTTGTCCGTCGGCTTGAAAGATGTAGATTTGGGTCGCTTGCCGAGGACTATGTCATCTTTGTCCACCTTGGCCTGCAGGGCTGTTAGTTCTTATGCGGCTAGGGTTTTGGCCAGTACCTCCAAGGCTAGGGATGCCGTCTTATTTTTGGCTCGGAGCTCCCGATGGGGATCACTTTCTATGGTGAGTATACCATTTGGCCCTGGCATCTTCAGCTTCATATACCTGTAGTGTGGTATGGCCTGGAATCTTGTGTAGGCCTCCCGTCCTAATATGGCGTGGTAGCCACTGTGGAATGGCATGATGTGGAATAGGAGTTCTTCGGATCGGTAGTTACCGGGGTTACCGAATACGACGTCGAGCGTAATGCGTCCTATGCAGCGTGCCTCTTTGCCACGGACAATGCCTCGGAAGGTGGTTGAGCTTTACCTAATCCTAGATTGGTCTAACTGCATTTTATCGAGCATATCCTCATAAATGAGGTTAAGGCTGCTTCCCCTGTCCATGAGTAGTTTGCTTAGTCTGTAGCCGTCTATGATGGGATTGAGAACTAGGGCGGAAGGTGTCCGGCTAGTGTTCGTTACCGGCTCGTCATCTTGGTCGAAGGTAATAGGTGTGTTTGACCGGGGGTTTGTCTCCACTATATGGTTGATTTGATTGACCTCTCGAAAGGTTCTCTTTCGCCGGTTTGCCGAGAAGAATGTTTCGTAGATCGTTAGGATCTCCATACTATTGCTCGGTGGTACTCCAGGCCCTTCTTGTATTGATGTCTGGAGGATTACTTCCCCACTTTTCACGACTTGTCAGACAACCCAACGGGCTCGAAGTGTTGGGCAACGTAGCATAAATTCAAAATTTTCCTACGCCATATTCATATCTTCCTATGGAGAGACCAGCAACAAGAGAGGGGTGAGTGCATCTTCGTACCTTTGAAGATTGCTAAGCGGAAGCGTTTGCTAGAACGCGGTTGATGGAGTCATACTCGCGGCGATTCAGATCGCGGTGTGATTCCGATCTAGTACCAAACCACGGCACCTCCGCATTCAACACACGTGCAGCCCGGTGACGTCTGCCCACCTTAATCCAGCAAGGAGGGAGAGGTTGGGGAAGATCTACGGCAGCATGATGGCGTGGTGTTGATGGAGAGACAAGGTCTCCCGGCAGGGCTTCGCCAAGCACCATGCGAGAGGAGGAAGGAGGGGAGCAGGGCTGCGCCGAGGGAGAGGGAAAACTGTGTGCAAAACAGCCCCAAAACCCTCTCTATATATAGGAGGAGGGGAGGGGGTGTGCCACCCCTAGGGTTCCCACCCTAGGTTGTGCGGCAGCCCCCGAGATGGGAGGCGCGGCGGCCAGGGCAGGGAGAGGGGGTGGCGCACCCCTAGGTGGGCCTTAGGCCCACTAGCGCCTAGGGTTTGCCCCCCTTCCACCTCCTACGCCTTGGGCCCCTTTGTGGGTGGCGAACCAGCCCACTTTGGGCTGGTTGTCCTCCACCTTTTGGCCCATGCTACCTCTTGGGGCTGGTGGCCCCTCCCGGTGGATTCCCGGAACCATTTCCAGTGGTCCCGGTGGTCCCGGTACCCTACCGGTGATGCCCGAAACATTTCCAGTGTCCAAACCCATCCATCCTATATATCAATCTTTACCTCCGGACTATTCCGGAGCTCCTCATGACGTCTGGGATCTCATCCGGGACTCCAAACAACTTTCAGTAACCACTTATAACAATTCCTTATAACTCTAGCGTCATCAAACCTTAAGTGTGTACATTCTACGGGTTCGGGAGGCATGCAGACATGACCGAGACACTCTCCAGCCAATAACCATCAGCGGGATCTGGATACCCATGGTGGCTCCCACATGTTCCACGATGATCTCATTGGATGAACCACGATGTCAAGGATTCAATCAATCCCGTATACAATTCCCTTTGTCTGTCGGTATAGAACCTGCCCGAGATTCGATCGTCGGCATACCTATACCTTGTTCAATCTCATTACCGGTAAGTCTCTTTACTCGTTCCGTAGCACGTCATCCTGTGACTAACTCCTTAAACACATTGAGCTCATGATGATGTTCTACCGAGTGGGCCCAGAGATACCTCTCCGTCACACGGAGTGACAAATCCTGATCTCGATTCGTGCCAACCCAACAAACACTTTCGGAGGTACCCGTAGTGCACCTTTATAGTCACCCAGTTACGTTGTGACGTTTGATACACCCAAAGCACTCCCACGGTATCCGGGAGTTGCACAATCTCACGGTCGAAGGAAAAGACACTTGACATTTAGAAAAGCTTTAGCATACGAACAATACGATCTAGTGCTATGCTTAGGATTGGGTCTTGTCCATCACATCATTCTCCCAATGATGTGATCCCGTTATCAATGACATCTAATGTCCATGATCAGGAAACCATGATCATCTATTGATTAACGAGCTAGCCAACTAGAGGATTGCTAGGGACACATTGTGATCTATTTATTCACACATGTATTACTGTTTCCTGTTAATACAATTATAGCATGAACAATAGACGATTATCATGAAGAAGGAAATATGATAATAACCATTTTATTATTGCCTCTAGGGCATATTTCCAACACGAAGGCTGTGTGAGGAAAGTGTGTCCGGCGGGACAAAGTGTATGGGGCATGGCTTGTACAATAGCATGTCTAGGATCGACTTGTCCCTTGATTTTGATTTATTTCTCTTTTCTCCATGCTCGAAGGTAGCGTGTCCCATAAATGTGGGTGACTGCCTTATCCAAATTCGCCTGCTCTGCTCGGTGTAATTAGGCTTGATGCACATCTTTTGCGTTTTCTAGGTGCTCTCCATGGCACATTACTTCAGTACCAGGTTTGATAGTTTCGCGAAGGTTTGAACCTGGTGACGAGCTAGGTGCTCGAAAAGCTGGATAGAAGCTTTGGGTCATTGAGTTTGTCCGGGCGGTCGGCAACTCGGATGTGCACCGTTCTTAGTTCCAACGATTGGTATGAGGGGCCCTCGATTGGGAATTCGATAGTACTAACCAGATGCGTGACGGGCGGGATGTGGATTTCCCTATCGTCGGGTCTGATCCCGATCCGATCATAGATCGTGCCGTGACCACTAGCCATGCCCAAAGCTTGGATCTGGTCGAGTAACATGTGCAATGTTGGGGTTTCGGCGGTGCTTGGACAGCTTGAGTGCTCGGGGGCAGCTGGTGTCCCCGATCCCTCGGTGGTACTTGAGGTCGTACTTGGTGGGAGCTCGGTTGATGCGAGTTCGTACGCCCTGAGCCTGTCAGACTTTAAGGCCGGATCATGGATGAAGTTTGTCTCGTTGATTGGGTTCATGGCCTCGGAGGACAAAGCATCGAGGTATGTGTGCTCCTTCAATGATAAAATGATCCGTGTTAACAGAAGGTCTCCCCGGGGGTCGACGGTGAACTCTAGTCTCCCGAACCTGACTTCCTCACCGGGGGCAAATTTTCTGATCTGAGCGAGGTGGCCGGCCGGATCAGCGTGTAGAAGATGCTTCCGAACGCGAAGACTTGTCCACGGACGAACTTGTCCATGTTGTAGACCTCATCGCTGATCACCAGATGTGCCATCGAACCTTTTGGCGATCCTGGAGTGGGACTCTTAATGGAAGCACCAATGTCAGTGTCAAAACCGGCAGATCTCGGGTAGGGGGTCCTGCACTATGGACCTTGGATCGATGGGTTCTAGGAGGAAGGGGGAGACAACGGTTTACCCAGGTTCGGGCCCTCCTATGGAGGCAATACCTATGTCCTGCTTGATAGTATCGACGAAGATGGTTACAGAGTAGATCTACCTCGAGATCGTATATGCTAAACCCTAGATGATTCAACCTCCTCTACATGTATAGGGGTCTCTAGTTTATATAGACACCAGGGACCCTAGGGTTTACAAGTTACCGACTATTAGTCAGGGATAGATGAGCCAACCTAGTCCTTCTAAGCTTGGAATTCACACGAGTCCCGGGATCTTCCTTCCTGTGTACGAAGTTGTCAACTATCTGGACTCTGATGATTCGGTCCATGGGCCCACGCCCCGAGGACTCCTTAATCCAGGACTCCCTCACCAAGCAAACAGTCCATTCATCAGAATCTTCTGGGAAGACCAATACTAACCCAAATGATTCATGCTAACAAGCTGTGTGTGTTGTGTTCAGACGATTGCTGCTAAACAATTGTATGAGATGCGATTTGCTCTATTTGCACAACATCTATGCTCTGACTACAGAACATCGACAATGTTGTTGCATAATAAACAACTTTAACATCTAATTACATAAGTGACTGCACCTCAATATAAGTTTACAAGAAGTGGAAGATCACCAAATCATATTGTTGTTCTGACGACGGTTGTTGCAACTGCTCTGCTTTTGGCTATCTCTCACCGTCCGTAGGAAGGAGGCACTTCCTCATGTCAACGATCCTCCTGTACATCTCGTAGCTTGTGTATGCGTCCTTAGTCGCATACTTGATGTGTTCTTCATCCAGTTCATTCACCCAGGCCTTGTTCCACGCAGACTTGTCCTTGTCGCACTCAGCCTTCATGTTTCTATAGTAGGGGTCGATGAAGGCGACGACGAGGTCAACCAGAGAGTCCTTCTACTTCTTCTTGCCGCCTGATATGTCTCCATTGTATCTACTTTTCCTAACGCTTTTGCTCTTGTTTTGGACTCTAATTTGCATGATTTGAATGAACTAACCCACAGTGACGTTGTTTTCAGCATAACTACCATGGTGTTGTTTTTGTGCAGAAATAAAAGTTCTCGGAATAGAACAAAACTTTTTGGAGAATTTTTATGAAATAAAAGAAAAATAGTGGGACTAAGACCCACGGGAGGGGAGGCCCCACGCGCCCACTAGGAATGAGGGCGCACCAGCCCCCGTGGTGCGGTCTCGTGTCTAGTGGGGCCCACGAGGCTTCGCTGACCCTAATTCCAGCGCTTTATAATCCTATTTCCAGAGAAAAAACCAAAGAGGAAATTTCATCGCGTTTCACAATACGGAGCCACCGCCACCTGCTACGGCAACAAAAGTCCTTCCTTGGCGCTAGGAATTCTTCTTGTTACTTCTCTAGTTTGCGTCGGTTTTTCCCTTGAAGAAGAAAGGGTGATTCAGCACAGGAGCAGTAAGTATTTCCCTCAGTTTGAGAACCAAGGTATCAATCCAGAAGGAGGGCCTCGTCAAGTCCAGAGTACCTACGCAAACACAAACAAGCTTGCACCCAACGCTTCAAAGGGGTTGTCAATCCCTTCAAGATTGTTTGCAAAGTGAGATCTGAAGGCGGAAAGTGCAACGAAGTAAAAAGTGTAAGGCTGAAAATATGGTGTGGAGTAGACCCTCGGGGCCATAGTGTTCACTAGAGGCTTCTCTCATAATAGCAAATATCACGGTGGGTGAACAAATTACTGTCGAGCAATTGATAGAACCGCGCTAAGTCATGACGATATCTAAGGCAATGATCATACATATAGGCATCACGTCCGAGACAAGTAGACCGATACTTTCTGCATCTACTACTATTACTCCACACATCGACCGCTATCCAGCATGCATCTAGTGTATTGAGTTCATGACGAACAGAGTAACGCCTTAAGCAAGATGACATGATGTAGAGGGATAATCTCAAACCAATGATGAAAACCCCATCTTTTTACCATTGATGCCAAAAACATGATGCGTGCCTCGCTACCCCTTCTGTCACTTGGTGAGGTCACCGCATGGTATGAACCCAAAATCAAGCACTTCTCCCATTGCAAGAGTCATACATCTAGTTGGCCAAACAAAACCCACAACTCGAAGAGAATTACAAGGATATGAAATCATGCATAAGAGATATCAGAAGAAACTCAAATAAGATTCATAGATAATCTGATCATAAATCCACAATTCATCGGATCTCGACAAACACACCGCAAAATAAGATTAGATCGCATAGATCTCCATGAAGATCATGGAGAACTTTGTATTGAAGATCCAAGAGAGAGAGGAAGCCATCTAGTTACTAGCTATGGACCCGTAGGTCTATGGTGAACTACTCACGCATCATCGGAGAGGTCATGGTGTTGATGGAGAAGCCCTCCGTGTCGGAATCCCCCCTTCGGCAGGGCACCAGAACGTGCCCCAGATGGGATCTTGAGGAGACAGAAACTTGCGGCGGCGGAAAAGTGATTTCGATGATCTCCTCATTTTTTTGGGATTTTTAGGGAACTTATAGGCGCAACCCCTAGGTCAGGGGTGCTCAGGGGGCCCACAAGCCTGTATGTCGCGGCCTACCCCCCTGGCAGCGGGGTGGGGGCTTGTGGGGGCCCTGAGACTCCCCTGCCTTGGCTCCCAAGCTTCCCTATCTTCTTCCGTTTTGAAAAAAATCTTTTCGAGGATTTTCTTTAGTTTGGACTCCATTTCAAAATCTCCTCTGAAAGGAGTCAAAAACATGGAAAAAAATAGGAACTGGCACTTGGCACTGAGTTAATAAGTTAGTCCCAAAAAATATATAAAAGGCTTGCAAAACATCCAAAGTTTGACAAGATAATAGCATGAAGCCATAAAAAATTATAGATACGTTGGAGACATATCAAGCATCCCGAAGCTTAACTCCTGCTCGTCCTCGAGTAGGTAAGTGATAAAGAATGAATTTTTGATGTGGAATGCTACCTAGCATAGTTGTCCTTTGAAACTTCTTTCACGTGACATGAATGTTCAGATCTGTAAGATTCAAAGCAATAGTTTGCTATTAACATGAAAACAATAATACTTCAAGCAAACTAGCAAGGTAATCATGAACTTTCAAAATAACATGACCAAAGAAAGTTATCCCTACAAAATCATATAGTCTGGCTATGCTCCATCATCCTCAGACAACTTATGTAAATCATGCACAACCCCGGTATTGGCCAAGTAATTGTTTTTGCACTCTTACTTTCTCAAACTTTTTATAACTATCACGCAATACATGAGCGTGAGCCATGGATATAGCACTATAGGTGGAATAGAGTGTGGTGGTTGTTGTGAGACAAAAATGAGGAGATGGTCACATTGACTCGGCGTATCAATATGCTATGGAGATGCCCATTAATAGATATCAATGTGAACGAGTAGGGATTGCCATACAAAAGGATGCACTAGAGCTATAAGTATGTGAAAGCTCAAAAGGAGAACTAGTGGGTGTGCATCCAACTTGCTTGCTCACGAAGACCTAGGGCAATTTTGAGGAAGCCCATTATTGGAATATACAAGCCAAGTTATATAATGAAGATTCCCACTAGCATATGGTGGTGACGAAGCAAGAAGCTCTCATCATGAAGAACATGGTGCTATCATGAAGCACAAGTGTGGAAAAAATAGTAGCATTGTCCCTTCTCTCTTTTCTCTCTTTTTTTCATTTGGGCTCTTACGCCTCTTTTTTCTCTTTTTTCTCCTTTTTGTTTTGTTTTTGGGCTCTTTGGCCTCTTTTTTTATTTCCTCACATGGGACAATGCTCCAATAATGATGATTATCACACTTTTATTTACTCACACCTCAAAGAACACAATGATGATGACTCCATAGGAAATGCCTCCCGCAGTGTACCAGGATGTGCAACGATCTAGCATGGCATATGACATTGAACAATCTTGCTAGCTATCTTACGATCATGTAATGGAAATATGAGAGTGACGGCACAAGTCATGAGACGGAACAGTGGGAGTTGCACGGCAATATATCTCGGAATGACTATGAAGATGCCGTAGTAGGTAGATATGGTGGTTGTTTTGAGGAAGGAATTTGGTGGGTTTGTGCACCGGCGAGAATTGTGCGGCACTAGAGAGGCTAGCAATGGTGGAAGGTGAAAGTGGATCTATACCATGGTCTCACATTAGTCATGAAGAACTCACATACTTGTTGCGAAAGTTTTTATTAGTAATCGAAACAAAGTGCTAAACGCATACTCCGAGGGGAAGGGTTGGTAGGTGTTAACCATCGCGCGATCCCGACCTCAACACAATGGATGACAATCAATAGATCAATTATGCTCTGACTTCCTAACATAGCGGTTCACCATACGTGCATGCTACGGGAATCACTAACTTCAACACAAGTATCTCTAGATTCACAACAACCTACTAACCTAGCTCTCAATATTACCGAATCCACGTCTCAAAACTAATTGAGAGGAATCGAAACTTCTCTTTCTACTCAATGCACATGAAGATGGAGGTTTTCGCATCCTCTTTAGGTATCTATCACTTTTGGGACTACTTTCATAGCATAACCGAACTACCAAATCATACACCGCCGTGCTCTAAAAGATATAAGTGAAGCATTAGAGAAAAAGTATCTAGCTCAAAAGATATAAGTGAAGCACTATGAGTATTCTAGAAAAATCACGATGAGTGCATGTCTCTCTCTCTCAAAAAGGTGTGCAGCAAGGATGATTCTGACACAACAAAAAGAAAAGACTCCTACGATACAAGACGCTCCAAGCAAAACACATATCATGTGGTGAATAAAAATATAGCTCCAAGTAATGTTACCGATGGATTGAAGACGAAAGATGGGATGCCTTCCCGGGGCATCCCCAAGCTTAGGCTTTTTGGTGTCCTTGAATTTGGCTTGGGATGCCTTGGGCATCCCCAAGCTTGAGCTCTTTCCACTCCTTATCTCTTTGTCCATGAGAACATCACCCAAAACTTGAAAACTTCACAACACAAAACTAAAACAGAAACTCGTGATAACATTAGCACAAGAAAACAAACTACCACTTCTTTTGGTACTGTAGCAAACTTGAATTCTATCTACATTTTTGTTGGGCTACTGTATTATAACTTTTCCATGGCTAGTACCCCCCGATACTAACCATAGTTTCACCAAAACAGGCAACCAACTCAACAAAAACAGAATATGTCAAAAACAGACCAGTCTGTAGCAATTTGTATACTTCGTATACTTCTCGTACCTCAAAAAGTCTGACAAATTACGACTGCCTAGGAAAAAGGCACATCAACCAGCAGCAAAAAGAATCAACTAAAAATATCTTTCTGAATAAAAATTAAAAATCATCTCGTGAGCGCAAAGTTTTTGTCTTTTTCCAGCAGGATCAAACAACCATTACCAAGACTAGTCATAAAGGTTTTGCTTGGCTCAAACACAAAAAGAAACACAAAAACATAATCACAACATAATTGTGATGGTGTGGACGCAACAAAACAGAAAGAAAAAGATAAAGTCATTGGGTTGCCTCCCAACAAGCGCTATTGTTTAACGCCCTTAGCTAGGCATTGAAGCGATAGAATCACGTATCGTCGTCTTTGGTGCTCAAACCATAAGTGGCGTGATCGCAGATCATCCTAAGGCTTTCATCTTTCTTGCTAGAAGATTCACCACTATTTTTGGGAACAAAAACAGATTTGGTGACTTTATTGTGGGCAAAGTTTGGAGTATTCTGCACAACAGCAAAAGCGGAACCCAGGTTGGTTATAACATCCTCTAGTTTGCTAATCCTAGCGGAATCATGACCTAGTTTTTCATTAACTGTGGGTTCTTTCTCCTTTAAATTTTTCAAAACCATGCTCACCTTATATCCATACTGAGTGATTTGATTGCGGATCTTTTTATCCAAATTCTCAATGAGTTCGATCGTAGCAACTTTATTTTCAATGACGTCCAGCCTACGCATCACATGTTCCAGATTTAAGGTAGTTCCATTAACCATGAGTGGGGGTGATCCTACCAAATTTATCATAGCTCCATAAGAATCAACGGTATGGCTACCCAAGAAATTTCCACCTACGATGGTGTCAAGAATATACCTATTCCAGGGAGAAGCACCCACATAAAAACTGCGAAGCAAGACGGTAGTGGATTGCTTATGAGTAGATCTACTCTAAGCATTGCAAATCCTATACCAAGCGTCATTTAAGTTTTCTTCCTCAATTTGTTTGAAATTGAGGACTTCGCTCTCGGGAGTATCGTTCGAAGTGGTGGATCTAGCCATGAGGATGGGTAGACTATCCCACACAGACGAACAGAGAGCAAGCGAGAGAAAAGGCGAACGAAAAGGCAAACGGAAAAAGGCAAAGGAAAAAGGCAAATTGGTGAAGTGGGGGAGAGGAAAATGAGAGGCAACTGGAAAACAAAGTAAATGCAAGATATGAGTTTGCAACACCTACTTGGATGAGTCCTTGACTTGATCTTACTCCCCGGCAGCGGCGCCAGAAATTCTTCTGCTGCGGCAACAAAAGTCCTTCCGTGGCGCTAGGAATTCTTCTTGTTACTTCTCTGGTTTGCGTCGGTTTTTCCCTTGAAGAGGAAAGGGTGATTCAGCACAGGAGCAGTAAGTATTTCCCTCAGTTTGAGAACCAAGGTATCGATCCAGAAGGAGGGCCTCGTCAAGTCCAGAGTACCTGCATAAACACAAACAAGCTTGCACCCAACGCTTCAAAGGGGTTTTCAATCCCTTCAAGATTGTTTGCAAAGTGAGATCTGAAGGTGGAAAGTGCAATGAAGTAAAAAGTGTAAGGCTGAAAATATGGTGTGGAGTAGACCCTGGGGGCCATAGTGTTCACTAGAGGCTTCTCACATAATAGCAAATATCACGGTGGGTGAACAAATTACTATCGAGCAATTGATAGAACCGCACAAAGTCATGACGATATCTAAGGCAGTGATCATACATATAGGCATCACGTCCGAGACAAGTAGACCAATACTTCCTGCATCTCCTACTATTACTCCACACATCGACCGCTATCCAGCATGCATCTAGTGTATTGAGTTCATGACAAACAGAGTAACGCCTTAAGCAAGATGACATGATGTAGAGGGATAATGTCAAACCAATGATGAAAACCCCATCTTTTTACCCTTGATGGCAACAACATGATGCGTGCCTCGCTACCCCTTCTGTCACTGGGTGAGGTCACCGCACAGTATGAACCCAAAACCAAGCTCTTCTCCCATTGCAAGAATCATAGATCTAGTTGGCCAAACAAAACCCACAACTCGAAGAGAATTACAAGCATATGAAATCATGCATAAGAGAGATCAGAAGAAACTCAAATAAGATTCATAGATAATCTAATCATAAATCCACAATTCATCGGATCTCGACAAACACACCGCAAAAGAAGATTACATCGGGTAGATCTCCATGAGGATCATGGAGAACTTTGTATTGAAGATCCAAGAGAGAGAGGAGGCCATCTAGTTACTAGCTATGGACCCGTAGGTCTATGGTGAACTACTCACGCATCATCGGAGAGATCATGGTGTTGATGGAGAAGCCCTCCGTGTCCGAATCCCCCCTCCGGCAGGGCACCAAAACGTGCCCCAGATGGGATTTTGCGGAGACACAAGCTTGCGGCGGCGGAAAAGTGATTTCGATGATCTCCTCATTTTTTTTGGGATTTTTAGGGAATTTATAGGCGCAACCCCTAGGTCAGGGGGCGCTCAGGGGGCCCACAAGCCTGTAGGCCGTGGCCTACCCCCTGGCCGCGGGGTGGGGGCTTGTGGGGCCCCTGAGGCTCCCCTGCCTTGGCTCCCAAGCTTCCCGATCTTCTTCCGTTCCGAAAAAAATATTTTCGGGGATTTTCTTCCGTTTGGACTCCGTTTCAAAATCTCCTCTGAAAGGGGTCAAAAACATGGAAAAAATAGGAACTGGCACTTGGCACTGAGTTAATAAGTTAGTCCCAGAAAATATATAAAAGGCATGCAAAACATCCAAAGTTTGACAAGATAATAGCATGAAACCATCAAGAATTATAGATACGTTGGAGACGTATAACCACCCCCCATTCCTCATCGGGAGGCCAAATTTGGAGTCCGTTTGGGGCTCCAGAGAGGGGAATATTTGGTCTTCGTCACCACCAAACCTCCTTCATCGCCAACTCCATGATGCTCTCCACCGGGAGTGAGTAATCCCTTCGTAGGCTTGCTGGTTGGTGAAGAGCTGGATGAGATTCATCATGTAATCGAGTTAGTTTTGTTAGGGCTTAATCCCCATTATCCACTATTTTGGAGATTGATGTTGCTATGACTTTCCCATGCTTAATGCTTGTCACTAGGGCCCGAGTGCTATGATTTCAGATCTGAATGATTTATGTTTTCACCATTATATCTATGTTCTTTATTCGATCTTGCAAGTTATATGCACCTACTACGCGTTAGGATCCGTATACCTCAAAGTGATAATAATTGGGATTCTTTGCATGAGGAGTTCATGTATTCGCTGTGTGTTAATTCTTGGTTCCGGTTCTCTATTAAAAGGAGGCCTTAATGTCCCTTAGTTTCCTTATGGACCCTGCTTCCACGGGAGGGTAGAACAAAATATGTGATGCAAGTTCTTTTCCATAAACGCGTTTGACTATTTACGGAATACATGCCTACATTATATCGATGAACGGGAACTAGTTCCGTGTTGCCCTATGTTATGACTGATACATGCTGAATATTATCCAACAATAGCACCGATCTAGTGCCTACGAGTTTTCCACATATTGTTCTTGCTAAGTTACTAGTGTTGCTACTACTGTTACTGTTGGGGAACGTCGCATGGGAAACAAAAATTTTCCTACACGCACGAAGACCTATCATGGTGATGTCCATCTACGAGAGGGGATGAGTGATCTATGTACCCTTGTAGATCGTACAGCAGAAGCGTTAGAGAACGCGGTTGATGTAGTGGAACGTCCTCACGTCCCTCGATCCGCCCCGCGAACAATCCCGCGATCAGTCCCACGATCTAGTACCGAACGGACGGCACCTCCGCGTTCAGCACACGTACAGCTCGACGATGATCTCGGCCTTCTTGATCCAGCAAGAGAGACGGAGAGGTAGAAGAGTTCTCCGGCAGCGTGACGGCGCTCCGGAGGTTGGTGATGATCTTGTCTCAGCAGGGCTCCGCCCGAGCTCCGCAGAAACGCGATCTAGAGGAAAAACTATGGAGGTATGTGGTCGGGCAGCCGTGAGAAAGTCGTCTCAAATCAGCCCTAATTGCTCCATATATATAGGAGGAGGGAGGGGGACCTTGCCTTGGGGTCCAAGGGACCCTCAAGGGGTCGGTCGAGCCAAGGGGGGGAGGAATCCCCCCCCCAAACCGAGTTGGACTTGGTTTGGTGGGAGGAGTCCCCCTCCCTTCCCACTTCCTCCCTCCTTTTTTTTTCTTTTCCTTTGATTTCTTTTTCTTGGCGCATAGGCCCCCTTGGGGCTGTCCCACCAGCCCACTAAGGGCTGGTGTGTCTCCCAAAGCCTATGGGCTTCCCCGGGGTGGGTTGCCCCCCCCCCCCCCCGGTGAACTCCCGGAACCCATTCGTCATTCCCGGTACATTCCCGGTAACTCCGAAAACCTTCCGGTAATCAAATGAGGTCATCCTATATATCAATCTTCGTTTCCGGACCATTCCGGAAACCCTCGTGACGTCCGTGATCTCATCCGGGACTCCGAACAACATTCGGTAACCAACCATATAACTCAAATACGCATAAAACAACGTCGAACCTTAAGTGTGCAGACCCTGCGGGTTCGAGAACTATGTAGACATGACCCGAGAGACTCCTCGGTCAATATCCAATAGCGGGACCTGGATGCCCATATTGGATCCTACATATTCTACGAAGATCTTATCGTTTGAACCTCAGTGCCAAGGATTCGTATAATCCCGTATGTCATTCCCTTTGTCCTTCGGTATGTTACTTGCCCGAGATTCGATCGTCAGTATCCGCATACCTATTTCAATCTCGTTTACCGACAAGTCTCTTTACTCGTTCCGTAATACAAGATCCCGCAACTTACACTAAGTTACATTGCTTGCAAGGCTTATGTGTGATGTTGTATTACCGAGTGGGCCCCGACATACCTCTCCGTCATACGAAGTGACAAATCCCAGTCTTGATCCATACTAACTCAACTAACACCTTCGGAGATACCTGCAGAGCATCTTTATAGTCACCCAGTTACGTTGCGACGTTTGATACACACAAAGCATTCCTCCGGTGTCAGTGAGTTATATGATCTCATGGTCATAGGAATAAATACTTGACACGCAGAAAACAGTAGCAACAAAATGACACGATCAACATGCTACGTCTATTAGTTTGGGTCTAGTCCATCACGTGATTCTCCCAATGACGTGATCCAGTTATCAAGCAACAACACCTTGTTCATAATCAGAAGACACTGACTATCATCGATCAACTGGCTAGCCAACTAGAGGCATGCTAGGGACGGTGTTTTGTCTATGTATCCACACATGTAAATGAGTCTTCATTCAATACAATTATAGCATGGATAATAAACTATCATCTTGATACAGGAATTATAATAATAACTATACATTTATTATTGCCTCTAGGGCATAATTCCAACAGTCTCCCACTTGCACTAGAGTCAATAATCTAGTCCTCACCATGTGAATTACATTGTAATAAATCTAACACCCATACAGTTCTGGTGTCGATCATGTTTTGGCCGTGGAAGAGGTTTAGTCAGCGGGTCTGCTACATTCAGATTCGTGTGCACCTTGCATATATTTACGTCCTCCTCCTCGACGTAGTTGCGGATGAGGTTGAAGCGTCGTTTGATGTGTTTGGTCTTCTTGTGAAACCTTGGTTCCTTTGCCAGGGCAATGGCACCAGTGTTGTCACAGAACAAGGTTATTGGATCCAGTGCACTTGGCACAACTCCAAGATCCGTCATGAACTGCTTCATCCAGACACCCTCCTTAGCCGCCTCCGAGGCAGCCATGTACTCTGCTTCACATGTAGAATCTGCTACGACGCTTTGCTTGGAACTGCACCAGCTTACTGCACCCCCATTAAGAATAAATACGTATCCGGTTTGCGACTTAGAGTCGTCCGGATCTGTGTCAAAGCTTGCATCAACGTAACCTTTTACGGCGAGCTCTTCGTCACCTCCATACACGAGAAACATCTCCTTAGTCCTTTTCAGATACTTCAAGATATTCTTGACCGCTGTCTAGTGATCCACTCCTGGATTACTCTGGAACCTACCTGCCATACTTATGGCCAGGCTAACATCCGGTCTAGTGCACAGCATCGCATACATGATAGAACCTATGGCTGAAGCATAGGGGATGGAGAGCATATGCTCTCTATCTTCATCAGTTGCTGGGCACTGAGTCTTACTCAATCTCGTACCTTGTAAAACTGGCAAGAACCCTTTCTTGGACTGTTCCATTTTGAACCTCTTCAAAACTTTATCAAGGTATGTGCTTTGTGAAAGTCCTATCAGGCGTTTTGATCTATCCCTATAGATCTTAATGCCTAGAATGTAAGCAGCTTCTCCTAGGTCCTTCATAGAGAAACTTTTATTCAAGTAACCTTTTATGCTCTCCAAAAGCTCTACGTTGTTTCCAATCAGTAATATGTCATCCACATATAATATTAGAAACGCCACAGAGCTCCCACTCACTTTCTTGTAAATACAAGATTCTCCAACCACTTGTATAAACCCAAATGCTTTGATCACCTCATCAAAGCGTTTGTTCCAACTCCGAGATGCTTGCACCAGTCCATAAATGGATCGCTGGAGCTTGCACACCTTGTCAGCATTTTTAGGATCGACAAAACCTTCGGGTTGCATCATATACAACTCTTCCTTAAGGAAACCGTTAAGGAACGCCGTTTTGACATCCATCTGCCAGATTTCATAATCGAAAAATGCAGCTATTGCTAACATGATTCTGACGGACTTAAGCATCGCTACGGGTGAGAAGGTCTCATAGTAGTCAACTCCTGGAACTTGTGGAAAACCCTTTGCCACAAGTCGAGCTTTATAAACGGTCACACCGTCAGCGTCCGTCTTATTCTCAAAGATCCATTTGTTCTGAATAGCCTTGCGGCCCTCAGGTAGTATCTCCAAAGTCCACACTTTGTTCTCATACCTGGATCCTATCTCGGATTTCATGGCTTCTAGCCATTTGTTGGAATCTGGGCCCACCATTGCTTCTTCATAATTTGCAGGTTCATTGTTGTCTAACAACATGATTGATAAGACGGGATTACCGTACCACTCTGGAGCAGCGCGTGATCTCGTCGACCTGTGGGGTTCAACAGAAACTTGAACTGGAGTTTCATGATCATCATCATTAACTTCCTCCTCAACCGGCGTCGCAACGACGGAGGTTTCCCCCTGCCCTGCGCCACCATCCAGAGGGATGAGAGGTTTGACAACCTCGTCAAGTTCTATCTTCCTCCCACTCAATTCTCTCGAGAGAAACTCCTTCTCGAGAAAAGTTCCGTTCTTAGCAACAAACACTTTGCCCTCGGATTTGAGATAGAAGGTGTACCCAACTGTCTCTTTTGGGTAACCTATGAAGACGCATTTTTCTGCTTTGGGTTCCAGCTTTTCAGGCTGAAGCTTTTTGACATAAGCATCACATCCCCAAACTTTAAGAAATGACAACTTTGGCCTTTTGCCATACCACAGTTCGTATGGTGTCGTCTCAACGGATTTTGATGGTGCCCTATTTAAAGTGAATGCAGCTGTTTCTAATGCATAACCCCAAAATGATAACGGCAAATCAGTAAGAGACATCATAGATCGCACCATCTCTAACAACGTACGATTACGACGTTCGGACACACCATTACGCTGTGGTGTTCCAGGCGGTGTTAACTGCGAAACAATTCCACATTGTCTTAAGTGAGTACCAAACTCGAAACTCAGATATTCACCCCCACGATCAGACGTAGGAACTTGATCTTCTTGTTACGATGATTTTCCACTTCACTCTGAAATTGCTTGAACTTTTCAAATGTTTCAGACTTGTGCTTCATCAAGTAGACATAACCATATCTACTTAAGTCGTCAGTGAAGGTGAGGAAATAAAGATATCCGCCGCGTGCCTCCACGCTCATTGGACCACACACATCGGTATGTATGATTTCCAACAAGTCACTTGCACGCTCCATTGTTCCGGAGAACGGAGTCTTAGTCATCTTGCCCATGAGGCATGGTTCGGACGTGTCAAGTGAATCAAAGTCAAGTGACTCCAAAAGCCCATCAGCATGGAGTTTCTTCATGCGCTTTACACCAATATGACCCAAGCGGCAGTGCCACAAAAATATGGCGCTATCATTGTTTACTCTAACTCTTTTGGTCTCAATGTTATGTATATGCGTATCGCTATCAAGATTCAATATGAACAATCCTCTCACATTCGGTGCATGACCATAAAAGATGTTACTCATAAAAATAGAACAACCATTATTCTCAGACTTAAAAGAGTAACCGTCTCGCAATAAACAAGATCCAGATATAATGTTCATGCTCAACGCAGGCACTAAATAACAATGATTTAAGTTCATCACTAATCCCGATGGTAGCTGAAGTGACACTGTGCCGACGGCGATTGCATCAACCTTGGAACCATTTCCTACGCGCATCGTCACTTCGTCTTTCGCCAGCCTTCGTCTATTCTGCAGTTCCTGTTTCGAGTTGCAAATGTGAGCAACAGAACCGGTATCGAATACCCAGGCACTACTACGAGAGTCGGTTAAGTACACATCAATAACATGTATATCAAATATACCTGATTTCTCTTTGCCCGCCTTCTTATCTGCCAGATACTTGGGGCAATTGCGCTTCTAGTGACCCATACCCTTGCAATAGAAGCACTCTGTTTCGGGCTTAGGTCCAGCCTTGGGTTTCTTCGGCGGATTGGCAACAGGCTTGCCGCTCTTCTTCGAATTGCCCTTCTTGCCTTTTCCGTTTCTCTTGAAACTAGTGGTCTTGCTCACCATCAACACTTGATGCTCTTTACGGAGTTCAGACTCTGCGACTTTCAGCATCGCAAACAACTCGCCGGGAGACTTGTTCATCCCTTGCATGTTGTAGTTCAACACAAAGCCTTTACAGCTTGGCGGCAGTGATTGAAGGATTCTGTCAGTGATAGCCTCTTGAGGGAGTTCAATCCCCAGCTCAGCCAGACGGTTTGAGTACCCAGACATTTTGAGCACATGTTCACTGACAGACGAGTTTTCCTCCATCTTGCAAGCATAGAATTTATCGGAGGTCTCATACCTCTCGATCCGGGCGTTCTTCTGAAAGATAAACTTCAACTCCTGGAACATCTCAAATGCTCCATGATGCTCAAAGCGACGTTGAAGTCCCGGTTCTAAGCCATACAAGACTACACATTGAACTATTGAGTAGTCCTCCTTACGCGCTAACCAAGCGTTCCTAACATCCTGATCAGCCGTAGCGGGTGGTTCATCTCCTAGCGCAGCATTAAGGACATAATCCTTCTTCCCAGCTTGTAAGATTAGCTTAAGATTATGAGCCCAGTCTACAAAGTTGCTTCCATCATCTTTCAACTTAGCTTTCTCTAGGAACGTATTAAAATTCAGGATGACACTCGCGTGAGCCATGATCTACAACACAAATATATTCAAAGTGGACTTAGACTATGTTCAAGATAATTAGAGTTTAACTTAATCAAATTATATGCTAAACTCCCACTCAAAAAGTACATCTCTCTAGTCATTTGAGTGGTTCATGATCCACTTACACTATCCCAAGTCCGATCATCACGTGAGTTGAGTATAGTTTCAGTGGTAAGCATCCCTATGCTAATCATATCAACTATATGATTCATGATCGACCTTTCGGTCTCACGTGTTTCGAGGCCATGTCTGCACATGCTAGGCTCGTCAAGCTTAACCCGAGTGTTCCGCGTGCGCAACTGTTTTGCACCCGTTGTATGTGAACGTTGAGTCTATCACACCCGATCATCACGTGGTGTCTCGAAACGACGAACTGTAGCAACGGTGCACAGTCGGGGAGAACACAATTTCATCTTGAAATTTTAGTGAGAGATCACCTCATAATGCTACCGTCGTTCTAAGCAAAATAAGGTGCATAAAAGGATTAACATCACATGCAATTCATAAGTGACATGATATGGCCATCATCTCGTGCTTCTTGATCTCCATCACCAAAGCACCGGCACGATCTTCTTGTCACCGGCTCCACACCATGATCATCCATCAACGTGTTGCCATCGGGGTTGTCGTGCTACTTATGCTATTACTACTAAAGCTACATCCTAGCAAAATAGTAAACGCATCTGCAAGCACATATGTTAGTATAAAGACAACCCTATGGCTCCTGCAGGCTGCCGTACCATCGACGTGCAAGTCGATATTTCTATTACAACATGATCATCTCATACATCCAATATATCACATCACATCGTTGGCCATATCACATCACAATCTAACCCTGCAAAAACAAGTTAGACGTCCTCTAATTTTGTTGTTGCATGTTTTACATGGTGACCAACGGTATCTAGTAGGATCGCATCTTACTTACGCAAACACCACAACGGAGATATATGAGTTGCTATTTAACCTCATCCAAGGACCTCCTCAGTCAAATCCGATTCAACTAAAGTTGGAGAAACCGTCACTTGCCAGTCATCTTTGAGCAAAGGGGGTTACTCGTAACGATGAAACCAGTCTCTCGTAAGCGTACGAGTAATGTCGGTCCAAGCCGCTTCAATCCAACAATACCGCGGAATCAAGAAAAGACTAAGGAGGGCAGCAAAACGCACATCACCGCCCACAAAAACTTTTGTGTTCTACTCGAGAAGACATCTACGCTTGAACCTAGCTCATGATGCCACTGTTGGGGAACGTCGCATGGGAAACAAAAATTTTCCTACGCGCACGAAGACCTATCATGGTGATGTCCATCTACGAGAGGGGATGAGTGATCTACGTACCCTTGTAGATCGTACAGCAGAAGCGTTACAGAACGCGGTTGATGTAGTGGAACATCCTCACGTCCCTCGATCCGCCCCGCGAACAATCCCGCGATCAGTCCCACGATCTAGTACCGAACGGACGGCACCTCCGCGTTCAGCACACGTACAGCTCGACGATGATCTCGGCCTTCTTGATCCAGCAAGGGAGACGGAGAGGTAGAAGAGTTCTCCGGCAGCGTGACGGCGCTCCGGAGGTTGGTGATGATCTTGTCTCAGCAGGGCTCTGCCCGAGCTCCGCAGAAACGCGATCTAGAGGAAAAACTATGGAGGTATGTGGTCGGGCAGCCGTGAGAAAGTCGTCTCAAATCAGCCCTAATTGCTCCATATATATAGGAGGAGGGAGGGGGCCTTGCCTTGGGGTCCAAGGGACCCTCAAGGGGTCGGCCGAGCCAAGGGGGGGAGGACTCCCCCCCCCCCCAAACCGAGTTGGACTTGGTTTGGTGGGAGGAGTCCCCCTCCCTTCCCACTTCCTCCCTCCTTTTTTTTTCTTTTCCTTTGATTTCTTTTTCTTGGCGCATAGGCCCCCTTGGGGATGTCCCACCAGCCCACTAAGGGCTGATGTGTCTCCCCAAAGCCTATGGGCTTCCCCGGGGTGGGTTGCCCCCCCCCCCCCGGTGAACTCCCGGAACCCATTCGTCATTCCCGGTACATTCCCGGTAACTCCGAAAACCTTCCGGTAATCAAATGAGGTCATCCTATATATCAATCTTCGTTTCCGGACCATTCCGGAAACCCTCGTGACGTCCGTGATCTCATCCGGGACTTCGAACAACATTCGGTAACCAACCATATAACTCAAATACGCATAAAACAACGTCGAACCTTAAGTGTGCAGACCCTGCGGGTTCGAGAACTATGTAGACATGACCCGAGAGACTCCTCGGTCAATATCCAATAGCTGGACCTGGATGCCCATATTGGATCCTACATATTCTACGAAGATCTTATCGTTTGAACCTCAGTGCCAAGGATTCGTATAATCCCGTATGTCATTCCCTTTGTCCTTCGGTATGTTACTTGCCCGAGATTCGATCGTCAGTATCCGCATACCTATTTCAATCTCGTTTACCGACAAGTCTCTTTACTCGTTCCGTAATACGAGATCCCGCAACTCACACTAAGTTACATTGCTTGCAAGGCTTATGTGTGATGTTGTATTACCGAGTGGGCCCCGAGATACCTCTCCGTCATACAAAGTGACAAATCACAGTCTTGATCCATACTAACTCAACTAACACCTTCGGAGATACCTGTAGAGCATCTTTATAGTCACCCAGTTACGTTGCGACGTTTGATACACACAAAGCATTCCTCCGGTGTCAGTGAGTTATATGATCTCATGGTCATAGGAATAAATACTTGACACGCAGAAAACAGTAGCAACAAAATGACACGATCAACATGCTACGTCTATTAGTTTGGGTCTAGTCCATCACGTGATTCTCCCAATGACGTGATCCAGTTATCAAGCAACAACACCTTGTTCATAATCAGAAGACACTGACTATCATCGATCAACTAGCTAGCCAACTAGAGGCATGCTAGGGACGGTGTTTTGTCTATGTATCCACACATGTAAATGAGTCTTCATTCAATACAATTATAGCATGGATAATAAACTATCATCTTGATACAGGAATTATAATAATAACTATACATTTATTATTGCCTCTAGGGAATAATTCCAACAGTTACAACTGCTACAAAACTGCTATCATTGCTACCATTACTGTTGCTACTGTTACCACTGCTATCAAAAATATCATATTACTGTGCCACTGATCATTGTGCTATAGATACTAAATCTCCAAGTTTGGTTGAATTAACAACTCAACTACTAATACGTGCAAATATTCTTTGGCCCCCCTTGTGTCGAATCTATAAATTTGGGTTGAATACTCTACCCTAAAAAACTATTGCGATCCCATATACTTGTGTGTTATCAAGAATGTTTTCTGGCGCCGTTTCCGGGAGCATAGATATATTTGCTGAGTCACTTGGGATATCTATTTATTTATCACTATGAACAATCTGAGAGATCCAAGAACCAAGAGCGTTCCCTCTAAGACAACGAGAGGTAAGGAACTACCATCTAGCTCTGCACTTGATTCACCCTCTGTTTTGAATAGAGTTGCAACACCACAACCACATGCTATTAATCGTGATATGCCGCAAGTTATTGATGATGCTGCCTCTGCTATGAATGATGCTTATGATGATGCTCGTACCTTGCTTGATGATAGTGTACCACCAGGTGAATTTCTTGATGAACAACTTGCTAGAGCTAAAAAATGATCATGCTAAAACTGATGATACTATTGAAATATATGAAGTCTTTGCAACTGAAAATATTGAAATACCTTTTAGACATGATTATTCTAGAACTGAAATGCCTGAAATACATGAAGGTTACGTTATGTATGAGGAAATAGCTAGAGACTTTCTTGCTTGTCAGGATAGAGAAGATCCTAGGAAACTACTATGCAAGTTAAAAGAAAAATCCTTGAATGCTAGAAAAAAATATGATCCTAAGTTTGCTACTTCACCTATCTTTGTTACCGATAAGGATTATGAATTCTCTATCGACCGAGATATAATAACTCTGGTTGAATCTAATATTTTTCATGGCCATGAAAATGAAACTGTTGTGGCACATCTCACTAAGCTAAAAGATATACCCACCCTATTTACTAATGATGAGAAAATTCGCTACTACTATATAGTCAAATTATTTCCGTTCTCATTAAAGGGCGATGCTGAGATTTGGTACAATACTCCCGCTCCTCGTTGTGTGCGTAGTCCTGAGGATATGATTTAGTACTTTTGTGAAAAATATTTTCCTACTCATAAGAAACAAGCTTCCTTATAGGAAATATTTAACTTTGCGCAAATTGAAGAAGAGAGTCTCCCAGAAGCTTGGGGGAGGCTTCTCCAATTACTAAATTCTTTGCATGATCATCCTCTTAAGAAAAATGAGATACTTGATATATTTTATAATGGACTAATCGTTGCTTCTAGGGACCACCTAGATAGTTGTGCTGGTTGTGTTTTCAGGGAACGAACCATCAAACAAGCTGAGGAATTATTGACTCATATATTGAAGAATCATGATGAATGGACACTTCCTGAACCGCCGCCTAAACCTACTCAAAAGAACATGGGTATCTTATTCCTTAATCCTAAAACTATGCAAGAGACTAAGAAATGTATGAAGGAAAGGTCACTAAAGCTGAAGATGTCAAGAATTTACCACCTATCAAAGATATACATGGTCTCCAAACACCACCACACGTGCTGGAGGTAAATTGTCTTCTAAAGTTTGATGAAGGTGACATCCCTTACAATAAACCTCCTTGTCAATGCTTATATGAGTTTGATAATTATATTATGAAGCAAGATCATTTAAATTCCTATGTCATGAAACAACTGAAACAAAACTATGATATAATTGCTCGCTTAAGTGACCTGTTATTTAGAATCACTAATGATCTAAGAGGTGTAGGAAAACATGCTTCTAAGGTTCAAACCCAATTAGGACAAGTTGCTAAATCTCAAAGTGAGCTACTTCATGAAATGACTAATAATATGAATGATCATGATGTGAGAGTAATGACTAGAGGAGGAACTCTGACTGAAGATCCACTATATCGAGAAGGTCATCCTAAAAGAACTGAACAAGATCCACAAAGAATTAATATTGATGCACCTAGTCATTCTATGAATAAAAATAAAAATAAAAATGATAGGACCTTGCATACCTCTAGTGAACCTGAATTAGAGAAACCTTCTGATAGTGCTAATGATATCTCTATCTCTGATGCATAAACTCAATATGGTAGTGAACAAGCACCTAGTGATAATGATGATGCTAATGTAGATTCTCAACCTGACAATGATAAAGAAACAGATAATGATGTTGAGATAGAACCTGCTGTTGATCTTCATAACTCACAACCTAAGAATAAGCGTTATGATAAAAGTGATTTTGTTGCTAGAAAGGAGGGTAAAGAAAGAGAGACATGGGTTCAAAAACCCACGCCTTATCCACCTGAACCAACTAAGAGAAAGGATGATGAATAATTTTAACGCTTTGCTGAAATGCTTAGGCCAGTCTGTCTGCGTACTCGTTTAACACATCTTTTGAAGATGGCTCCTTATGGTAAGTACATGAAAGACACCATCACTAATAAAAGAAAGATACCTAAAGCTTAAATCTCTACCATGCTTGCTAATTATACTTTTGATGGTACATGAAAGGATGGAGTACCAAAAAAACTAGGAGATCCACGAATACCAACTATACCATGTTCCATCAAAAACAACTATTTGAAAACTGCTATATGTGATCTAGGAGCTGGTGTTAGTGTTATGTCTTTCTCTTTATACAAAAGACTTGACTTGAATAAACTCACACATACTTAAGTTTCATTGCAAATGGCTGACAAATCAACAGCCATACCTATCGGTATTTGTGAGTATGTACCAATTGTTGTTGTCAATGTTACTATCTTAACACACTTTGTTATACTTGAATGCCTGAGGATGACAATATGTCAATTATCCTCGGTAGATCTTTCTTAAATAGTGCAGGGGCTGTTATTGATTGCAACAAAATCAAGGTCACTTTTCATGTCAATGGTAAAGAACATACGGCGCATTTTCCGCGGAAACAATTTCAAGTGAACGGAGTTAATTTTATTGAAAATTCTCCGTCTACCATCAATGAAAATTTTCAACTACTTCTACCTATAGCCAAAAACAAATATGAGATACTTATTGTTGGGGAGATGCACATCCCATGGAGGTAACTTCGTGTTTTAGGAAAACTCTTCGAGATTCTGAAGTTGGAAGTGGTTGTTAATAAGACTTGATTAACCTTATTAATGAATCATTTTCGAGAAGCATGAGGTCGATGAATTTAGTATGCCCTCTATACCCACTTTATTTTCCATGTTATTTTTAGCTAGTTATAATTAAAGTCATATATCCTATTTTTTGAATTTTCCCATACAATATAAAGTGCCCAAAAATAAAAGTTCTTCAAATGATCTGAAATTTTTACATGAATTGTTTCTGAATAGTTGAGTATTTCTAGCACTAAAAACACTACGGGGGGTGACCCAGGTGGCCACTAGACACCAGGGCGCGCGAGCCCCCTCATGCGGCCAGGTGTCTAGTGGGCCCCTCGGGGGTACCGTCACTTAATTCTGCATCCCACTTCATCACTCACCTCCAGAAAAAATCCATTTAGCTCTCTTTCTCGTGTTTTTGCTCTCAAAACCATGGATTTCGATCTCTTTGCTCGAAACTCCATTTCCGAAACTGTTTTTGGGGATTGCTCCTTGTAAGTAATTCCCCTACTCCTCCAATTAGTTTTTGCTCTATTGGTTTATCTTAGGAGTAATTAGCTACTCTAGGTGCTAATGTAGATGAGCTTGCATGTTGAATTCTTGGATTTCCAAGTAGTTTGAATGCTTGTTTTAGGCTCTAGGCATCCCTATGAGTAGTTGCTACCATTCTTGTGAAGTCTCGTTAACTTTAGTTTGTGACCCAAAATATTTCAGAAATTTGTTATTGGAAAAATGAACCTCTTCAGGAGGAATTCATCCAAGAAGAATGCCAAGGGGGTTCTTTGTGAATCGTTCGCTCTTGGACCCACCACTCCGCGATTGACGAAAGTCCAGCCGTGCGAATGGTCACACACACTAATTTCATGGAAAAGGCCGAATTTTACCATGAGTTTGCACAATTCATGGCAAATTCCGGGTCTCACACCCTCTGTTTTGACTCTCCTGGCTAAATTAACATAGCTCAAAAATTAGGTCCAATTAAATCTTTCGTGATTGCATGTGATGCTTAAGGTGGTTGTTGTCTTCTTGGTTGCTTGTCATGCTTTAAATCATAAAACTTTCCCCTACTCTCTTGACTCACCTCCTTGCCGAGGTCTTTGCCCAATGACCATACCATGTGTATAGGACATCAAAATGTTTTTACCAAATAACATTTTGACCAAAAGCATTTATTTAATTTAGGCTTTCAAAAACCCCTAGGTTGGGATTTGTGCTGCAAGTCCTCTAAATTAGGGAAATTGTTTTGCCCTAAACATTTTATTTAAATCCCATTTTCCAAAGACTTCCCAAAACAACAAAATTATTATTTTGAAAGTTATTTTACTATTTTATTTATATACCTTTTTTGAGGTTAGAAATGGTCTTTTATGAAGGAAAACTATTTTTCTTGGTTCTATTATATTTGAGAAAATTAAGGAAAACTCAGTGGACATATATATTCCATATATAAGAGTTTCAACACATGGTCATGGTCAAAATGTTGTACAAAACCCTTCAAAACCCCTTTTGCCTATTTCAATCTTTTGAAATATTTATACAGGAAATATTCTCAATAAATTCCAATAAAATTATAGAAAGTCACACATGATATATGTGATGATCTTGCCATGTTCCATCTCAATCCAAGTTGATTTGGTTCAACTAAATATTCCAAAACCCTATGTGTCGAGAACCAAATTTTAGCAACTCTACATTGACAAGTGTCTCCAACTGTGCTCAAATTTAGTGGACATGTTCTGATACTCTAATAATGCATCCACACCTGGTGGTGCATCAAGGAGATGAGAATAACTTGTCCCAAGCCCCTCAAAACCACTCCTTCTGATTTCTGGAATAGGGAAACTTTACATTATAAAGTTTCCTCAGTTGATCCCAAAACTTTTGGGCATGATCTCATACTCTAATAGTGCCACCACACCAAGTGGTGCATTAGTGGGAATTAATTTGCATGAATGTATATCCAGAAAACCAATTCTGCCCATTTCTAGGAGTTTTCAAGTCTACATTGGAAACTTTCTCCAATAAATCCTAAATTTGGTGTACAACCTCATTTTCACCTAATATGTTATCTTGTTAAGTTTCATAGCAAGTGGACTCCATTTGCTAGCCCTAACACTCATCAAACACCTTTGGCTCGGTTACCAAATTTGTTGCTTTGGCCCCTTCTACTATTCTCCATGAGCTCAAATTTTCACCACAACTTTTCTAGCCATCTACCACCTCCAGTAACTTTTCCAAGGCCCCTAATCAATTAATGGAGGTTAACTCCCTCTCTTTTCCTCTCCTTTTCACCATGGCAGCACCTGTTTTACCCCTCTTCCATTAATTTTGTTCATGCAAATGCCCCCAATCCTTTTCACGGCATCTCTATTGTGTTAATGCACCATTTTACATGCTCATGTGGAAAATATGAGCATCGCTTCTAAAACTTGACTTTTGGTAGAAATGAAGCTTTGAACTACAAGTGCCAGCTACACTCCTCTCCGTGAGCTGAAACTTGGCGGTCTTGTAGTTCCTCCATGCCTATGACTACTCGATGAGGTTTCTTTTCAAATGCCTCCTAGTAAGAAACCTTTATGCTAGCCCCAAGTTTGCTGATGCAAACTTAAACAAAGATGAAACCCCACCTACACAACCCCTGATGAAACCAAACCCCTCCATCACTTCCCTGCACAAATGCCTTGCATGTGAGATATCTTTGACTGACCAAAATGTTAATGTGAAAATGAATGGTAATGGTGACCATCCTCCTCGCATACAGAATTGGCGCTCTACCACTTGTACTCGTCCTGCAGCTCATGGCAAGCTGTGGAAAGTTGTCCTCACGCGACTGGCATCTCATTTCAACCACCCATGCCGCTCCCCAACACGAGATTGCCTCCAAAGCTACTCAGGCCGCGTGTCCCGCCGTGCCCAGACCACACGAGGTGCTCTCAAGCTCACACATCGTCCCCACCTGCTTTATTCCTCTCCTAAGCCCCCTCAACCCCCCCGATGCACCCATCTCTTTCCCATGCAGCTCGTGGGTCAAGACTTCAGGGCTCCCACCCTCTCCTCCTCCTCCCATGGCCTCCCTAGCAACGCCACGACCTAGCTCGAATTCAGGCTTCCCCGACCCCATCCTCTCCTCCAAGACTCGCTTGGACCCTCCACTGCCTCCTCCCTCCTCCCCATGGACCGTTTTCCTCCTCCCGACGGCCGCTCCTCCATGCCCAGCTCCGCTGTCGCTTCTCTCCGCCATGGCCGGAGCTATGGTCGTCCCCGGCCGTCCCCGGGATCAGGAGACACCCTGGCGGGTGTGGCAGGCCGCCCCCAGGGCCCAACGGTGGCCGTAGATCCACCGGAGGCGGCTGGAGCAGCCGAGGCGGGCGCCGACACGCGCTCGGTCGAGCTCCCTTGCCTCTCCCTACTCTGGTGGGTGGTAGGGATGGATCTGACAGTGGGGCTCGCCGTTCAGTGGCTAAGATCCGGGCCCCCTATTTAAGTGGTCGCACCTCCCGCTGGATCGTGCCTCCCCACGAAGAAATCATCTTCCAGGAAGGTGCCTTTGGCGTGGCCTCCTGCGCACGCGGCTGGACCCGCTGGGACGGCCCAGCTGCCTACTAGGCACCCTCGCGCCTTATAGTCCTCTGGCATACCCCCCCTTTTCCCCTTTTTTCTTTTTTTGAAAGCTCATATAATTCATAATAAAATCATATGAGCTCCAAATTAACTAATTCAAATTTCTATGATTTTCTAAAATCAAGGTATATTCAAATATGTGCATTGCACATTTGTCCAGAAACATTTTTTTAGAGATCAAATTCAAATTTGATTTATTCAAACCCCACTTTGTAAAATTCATCCATCATCCAAATCAACTCCAAATGGAGTGATTCCAATTTCTAGATGAGTCTAAAATCATTCTCTATTTTTCTAGCATAGGTGAAGATTTTTCTCATACATCATTTCTGGTAGGCCAGATTATTAGCACATATTTCCATTTAATCCATCTTAGTAAATCCATAGCGAATTCATACCAACACAAAATCCAATGAAACCACTTCCTAAATGTTTCAAAAATCATGCCCTCTTCGGTGGGCACATCAACTCCTATTTATAAAAATGCTTTCTGTCGACTTCTTATAGGATCACCAATTCCTCCTTTTACACCATTCAAAATTCTATGGTGATCCAAATCTCTTAGAACAAGCTTAGGGATTTCCCTCATGACCAGTGATGTCCAAGAAAAATAAGACATCTATTTATTGAGCAGTTTGTGTTTCTGCTTGTAGTGTGGCTTATCGTGGTTGTTTTCGATTATTGTTGACGAAGTAGGCAAGCCGCTCGGGGTGGACGAGAAGCTCATGAAGACCTCGATGACTTTGATGAACTAGGCAAGCATCCCTTTGACCATGTCTGAGAAACTACTTTTGTGCATGGTAATTTGCACTTCGTTCTGATGTATTGAATCATATTGAGTTGGTGACCATCTTAATGGGTTGTCTGTGGAAACTCCTCGTTGCTACTTGTACCTAGGAATGACCCTACCTTCCTATCAGGGTTCTACGAGTGCGAAGTAGTTAGGTTGTTGGTAGTGCTACGCATGGGATTGGGTGCATGCATGGAGATGGTAAAAGGAGGTGATTTCAAATGTTTCACGAGAACCCCGTCGGGTGCCACTAATGCTCGAGGGCGATTTTTTGATCTAGGTAACCACTTGATCAGAGAGTTGTATACCGAGGCCAGTTGTGTGAGTGGGTTTTCTAAAAACCGGATTAGATTTAAGATTCCTCACCCGTACCAACCTTACAAGTACGACCACAATACCCCTTATGGGATGGGGCTTTATTGATTACTATGGTCGGTGCTAGTAGAGAGCCTACATTACTAGTGGCAGGAGTGACGTGGTCACTCTCGAGACGGGGTCGTGACAAGATAAAGGGAGACCATGTGATGTTTTTACAAACATCGAGCACACAGTTGCGTGCCCTCGTGGATGGTACGTGTGATGTACATCACGAGGGACTATCACCAACGAGTGGACTCCTTGATAGTATCGTCATGGGAAAGGTGATGTTCGGGTACTTACCCCGGGTATGATAAATACCGTGAGTCATGTGCTAACACGGGATTCTCTCGAATCTTGTGGGTAAAGTTTGTAGCCTCCGCAGAGTGTAAAACTACTCGAATAGTCGTGTCCATGGCCAAGGACATTTGGGTGGTGCTACTTAAACTACGTCCAGGAGTTTTCGTATTAACCAAGTTTGTGTGTGTGTGTGGGGGGGGTATGGCGGCAATATGAATGATGAGCTAAGTCAGATGACTTGGCATGATGGGTGAACATGGGATGTTCAACCCTCTATTGATATTGATATCTGATATCTGATCGTATGTATATCGTCTACGTGTTGATGCACGCTCTTACAAGCTGATTGATCATGGCATTGCACTCAAATTAGCTTTCCGCAAATTAACTGCTTAGTACTATATCATGTATTGTTGTTGCCTCATTCCAAACATTGTTTGTTTACGAGTACATTTGAAGTACTCATTGGCTTGCAACTGGTGATTTCATTGACCAGGTAAGAGAGAACAATAGATGGTGAAGAATACCTTGCTGACGTTCCTGCGAGCTAGGACGCTTCCCATCCAGAATGCATGTCGGGCTAAGACAAGTGGCATGGATTCACACTATCCTTGAAGATTTCCGTTGGAGTGTATATGAAGACTTGGCCATAACGGCCATATCCGAGATAAGCGGTATGTATGGATGCAAGACACTTGTTATCCAGTTTATGTGTGTTCCGTGAGCATTGATCTCTGGGATCACTGCACACGTGCATTCGACGATCTCGACTTACAAGTCGGGGTCCCCACAGAGCTGGTATCCGAGCCATCCTGACTGGAGGAAGCCCTTAGTTAGCACAGACGTTAGTTAGGACACATTTGTTTTTCAGGCCCTTCCAATCATTTTCAAAACCTAAATATTTCTCACCTCTCCTAAATCTTCATTGCAAGCCAAGGTTTTTACCTTAGCACTTCCACCCTTGTTCCTTCAACGCTCCTCACTTGCTTTTCAAAGCAGCAAACGGTAGCTAGAACCCTTATGACCCTAACCACTAGTTTCCTTGAAATCTTGGTGGGTAACTTGAAAGGAAACAACCTTGCCAAAAGATCACTCACATGTTTCTAAGACAAGATTGGGAACGCTACGACCAGACGACACCAAAAGAAGCTACTCTCTCGACAAATGAGTACATCGAGACTGAGAAGATGGTGACACCCTCGACCCCGCCTCAGAGCGGTACAACCTTGGACTACGATGATCAGGACATAAGATATGCAAGATCATGATATGCATCGCAAATAGAGTGACCCTGTCGTTACCGTTGTTGTGTCGACAACCACCGGTGGATGAGAACCTCGCCATTTGGTCAAACTCACCATAGTGAGAAGGAAAAGCGGTTCTCTTTGTCCCTCGCTCTTGAAGTCGATATTGTCAGCAACATAACTGTCACGACAAAACTCTACCATGCCCTCTTGATGTCATTGCATAAAGGATTGTCCACTTGGAACACTCGACACCTTCGAAGACAAGGAGATATCGGCGGGATTACAAAGACAACAGAAGTCCTTGTCCAACGACAACCATGAAGAGCCACCCTCGTCGACAGCTCACCAGATGAGAAATTGTCAAGGACTCTTTCCAGCTCAACTTGAGTCGTCTCGACGGACAACAACATGAGGCACGCGACACCTAAAGAAGACCTAGAAGACTAAGTGGACTCCCCCAATGATACACGAAGTAAGCATGACTATTGAGTCCGAGAACCCTTAGGATAGGATGAGCTGTGTATCCCCTATGAGAAGCCGAGTCCGTGTGATGGTTCGAGTGGATCCATATTGTGTGTTTCTTGTTGTTTGTGCCTTGATATAACTCGCACTTTTTCCCAGGCAGCAAGCACACGACTATATCACCTACATCATCTTGGTGTTTGTGTTTGGACTTTCGGCACTTGTTTGATTGCACTTGCACTATACTGCCCCCTTAGGCACTCCCCTCTATGCTTCCTTTCTCTCTCTCTCACCTTCCTCGACAAACGAAGGCGAGAAGGACAAGATGCACCAAGGATCCACCTCGACGGACTACTAACAATCAAGACTCTGACTACGACGTGCTCAACCAGACGTAACCCCGTAGCTTTGTCCTTTTCCCTCAAGGTTGGAAGCCCCTCTCTAGACCAACCTAAAACCCCACAAGATTCCCTAGCTTAAACCTTTGATCGTGTGATTAATACACGGGTTTACCACAGCACCCGTTGAGTCCCGATAACCCCCCTTGCTTAGCATTGGGTTTATTATGGAACAAGTGATCAGAGTGAACAAATATCCTTCACTATTAAGCTAGCCCCACGACCTTGACGCCATAGGAAGGATTGTTCAAAGGGTATACGACCCACAGAAAATGATTTGAGATGACTACAGTAAGTGTCTCGCTGATGTAGCTAGGTTCTCTTAGCGGGTCGTAAGACCCTTAAGTTGGTAGGTGAACTTGGTTTAATAAGGTGATATAGTATCAATACCTACATGTTCCTGGAGTAAGTTTGGGTACATACGGAAATTATGATTGCGAGTTAAAACTCTTGGTGATATAATAAATTGACTTTGTCAAGTAGCAGTCATGGCTTATTAATGACATGGAGAAGCAAGTGGGAGTTCTCGTCGGCCATGCGAATTGGATTTAAATAGGTAATTCTAATAGAGTGTCGATGATAAATGATACCACATGGTTCAGAGTAAATTAGATGTGGTCCGATGATCTTGGTCATGATAGCATGTGCCTCCGTGAGTGATAGTAGAATTAATTTGAGTAGTTGAATTGAATTATGAATCTATATAAGCGTGACCAGCTTGATTGGTCATGGTATGGAAAATTGGTGGATATACTGTGGTATAGTCCTTGCTAGGATAGGTGGATTAATAAAAGGACTCTAGGTGATTAGGTAGAACCCCATCGATATTCAATTTATAGGAGTGATAGGTCCAGTGAGGATTGATGGTATTGATGAACCTCTTAATTGGATTTTTAGTGAGGAACAAGATCTTGGATTGGTATAATACATGTTTCCTTAGCATAGAAATATAGTACCTTAGACCTTGGATAATTTTAATAAGCACTTGGATTGTACTATATTCGCCAAGATTAGTAGCTTGTATGCTTCCCGAGGATTCTTACATAGGGATACACATGAGCCAGTTATAGCATACTTACGTGGTTTTGGTTTAGTCCTTCTCTCAAACCTTGGGGTTGAGTAGCATAGTGATGCTGGAGCTGACCTATATGGCATGGTACCTTTTATGACATTAGATGATTCGGTTTGGAGGATTTGGTAGGACCATTGGCATCTAACTAAGTGTGCTCAAGGATAAGGTGATGGATCTTCACTCACATCCTAAGTTCCTTAAAACCCCGAAGCTTTACCTAGCCAAAAAATGGCTGGATTGTGACTGTAGGTTTTGGTTCTAAGTCATTGGACTGTAGCCAATACTCCCCCTCGACCGCCACTAAACCCCTGGGCAAGGGACCACACAGGAGAAGTACCTGCTCCTCTCACACATTCCACGATCATAATTCTTGTGTGATGGTTGGAAAAATAGGGTGTTGTCCTATGGATGACAAGCTTATTTATCCAAGAGAAGTGAGAATCACCTTAGTCCTGTTTGGATAAGCCCTCGGAAACCTCGATCGCGATGCCTCAGAAGTGTAAGGTTTTACCCTGGTAGAGATGGACTCCTCGAAGCACCCTCCAAGCAACAGAAGACAATCCTACGCAAGTTAGGTGAAGAGCGACCACGGCTGATAAGCCATGACAACGAAGAAGAGACAACAAGAGTTCACCACCACTCCCCTGCCGACAACATCAACTATGCAAGAATTCTACAAAGAGGCTAGAAGACCAAGTGTGTGAAGGCACACCGGAAACATACATCCAACTGAATCATAACCACACTCACTATGACACATGCACTAAGTGCAGAACCACGCACGCATTTAGCACCTAACTGATTACCTCTCTAGCACGCCACAGTTTTTCAAAAGGAAACATTGTGGGTATTTTATTTTTCTAGAGTTGGTGCCGACACACTAGCACCCACTCGCACGCTACACATTTTCCTAGTCATCATGGACACTGCTGCCACGGAGAGCCACCACTCGAGCAGCATCATCACGACGGTCATCCTGGATGATCATGCAGTACAACATCGAGAACCCGATCAGCGCCGCTGCCGCTCCAGCTAGGATGATCGTAAGCCACCCGAGAAGCTTGTCTGCCAATAGAGCCTTGCCTCGAGCTCCTACAAGCAAAAAATAAGACGGAGGAAGAAGTAGGAGCGAGGTCGGGTGTGAGGAAGAAGAGAGGAATGCCATGGTCGTTTTATAGCTCGAGTTCGGTGCACGACGGGTGAAGTCTACCAGCCGTGCTCGTCGCTCGATCGTTGGTGATCAGAGGCGAATCCGCAAGGAATGCCGACACGGCACTGACCCATGAGGTGAGTGCACGCTGCGCTGGCAGCTAGCTATAGGATCGAAAGTATGTCTAGAGGGGGTGATTAGAGTACTTGACAAGTTAAAAACTTAGCCATTTCCCAATTTTTAGTGTGGTCCAGTTTTATCAATTATGACTAGTCAAGTACACCCTAGACATGCATATCTAAGAGTATTGCAGCGTAAAGTAAAACATGCAAGTGTAGACAGAGGGTAAGGTAGGGAGATCAAACGCAAAGGTTGACACGACGATTTTTGGCATGGTTCCGATAGGTGGGATATCGTACTTCCATGTTAGTGGAGACTTCAACCCACAGAGTGTAACGTCTGCAAGAGTCCACAAAGGGCTCCACCCACAAGGGGTCCACGAAGAAGCGGCCTTGTCTATTCCACCACAGCTTCCATCCACACGGGACTAGCCTCACTCACGGTAGATCTTCACAAAGTAGGCGATCTCCTTTCCCTTACAAACATCTTGGTTCAACTCCACAACACAAAGTAGGAGGCTCCCAAGCAACACCTATCCAATCTAGGAGGCACCGCCCTCTAAAAGGTAATAGATGTGGTAGAACGATGAACTCATTGCTCTTGTGCCTCTAAAGATAGTCTCCTTAACACTCGATCACTCTCTCTTAGATTTGGCAAGGGTAGGAGATACTGATCTTGTGGAAAGCAACTTGGGATGCTAGAAATCAAGGTTCAAATAGTTGGAATGGAATCTCTTGATCTCAACACATGAATAGGTGGCTCTCTCTCTCTCTCTTAGAAAAATGGATCTGCCAAGTGTAAGTGTGTTCTGAGTGCTTTCTCTATGAATGAGAGGTAGGTGGAGGGGTATATATAGGGATCCCCAAACTCCAACCGTTACAACATTATTACCCAACTTGGTGACACCGAAATGGTAATCTCGGTGGTACCGAGTTGAAGTAAATGTGGCAACTTTGAATTCTCGGTGAGACCGATATAGGAATCTCGGTGGTACCAATATGATGACCTAGACTGGTTCCCAAACTCGGTGAGATCGACTACTCATAAATTCTGAAACTTGAAGTTATATCAACAGAATGTTGGTCACCCAATCTTGGTGGCACTGATAGGAATGTTGGTTGTACCGATATGGTGGGATTGGCATAGGATCTGTGTAAGTGTAAAATCGGTATGGCCGAGTGGGAAATATTGGTGGCACCAATTTTGCATATTTGCCTTTGGTACACATATATGTTGTGGGAAAGTGGCTGAGTATTTTTGGTGGCTATATCTAAGCACTTGAGCAACCAATTTGTCACATCCCTGACCCCTTAAGCAAGTTAGCTTTGTGCTCATGTTTTCTTTGCATTGCATCTAGGACATTCTCAACAAGAACAAAGTAAGTGGTGAAGGAAAATTCAACAAACCCTAGCCGCTTCTCAAATTAAAGGAAATTCAAACTAGTTAAAATCAATGAACCCAAAACGGCCTCAAGAAAAGTTCAATCTTTCTGATAAATCATGAAAGTAATAAGCAATGAAGAAAACCTTTTTCTTGACACTTTAAGCATTTTAAATAAATGCAAAAAGCTACTAGTTTCAAGTTTTAAATTTGAAATCAGAAACTTTAAACTTTCAATTTTTTTGAAAACTTTGGGAATGGTTGGAAATATTCCAACAAATATTCTGGTGTGTTTAAAATAGCTTTTACAAACTATTTGGGAGCTGAAATAAATAGCAAGTTAATGAAATAGCAAAACAGAAACAAATCAGAAAGAAAATGAGAAAAAACCTTACCTGACGCTGACCTGGCCCGGCCCATCTGCTCCTGTCGTCTTCCTCGCAGGAGGTGGCCGCCGCGTCGCCGCGCGCCTCCACGCAGCTCCCTGGCTGCCTGGCCGCCGCTTCGCGCTGGCAAGAACGGGGATAACCTCCCCGAGCTCGTAGCTATCCGTTCCCCAGCTCATTCTCCCCCTCCGCCTCGTTTCTTTCTGCCGCCATTGCAGCCCGAGCAGAGCTCGAGCTCGCCGTCATTCTAGCCTACTCTTCTCCCTCCTGAGCCGCACAATAGGTCCGCCGCAACTCCCTGAAGCTCTCTAGCCACGAGCCCGACGCCGAGACGCAGTGGAACGACGAGACGCGGTCGTCTTCTTCCTCGGGTCACCGAAGCTCGTCGCCGGCGTTCTTCCTCTCCAGGCCGTCCCCGAGCAAGCTAGCGCCACCACTGCACTCCTCGTGAGCTTGCGCATCTTTCCCCTAAGATCTCCCCGTCGATCCCCTCCTCTAGGCCTAGTTCCATCGGAGCCCGATGAGATCTGCCGCGGGAGCTCGTCGCCGGTAGCCCTCCGGTGATCAGCTCATCCTTCTGAGGCCACCAGCAGCTTCAGGCCACCGCGTAGATGCCGTAGGAGCTAATTCCCGTGCGTAACTCCCTTTGTATCGAAGACCCCGATGACGCCCGAACCTTGGCCGCCGCCAAGCTCGTCGCTGGCGTCATCTCCGGCCAGATCAGCCCCAGCCAAGTGCAAAAATGAACCCGCGGGAGAAGTGTCGTTCCTCTCGTGCTCTCCGCGCCGACTTTGGCCCCCTGTGCGCCGTTTCTGAGCCCCTCCGACGTACTGGTGCTCGCCGGAGGCTCCCCGCCGACGAGGACGACCTCACCGCCGGTGGATCTCAGCTGGCCTGAGCCACTGACATGTGGGGCCAGCCTCTGGGAGTTTAGAAATAATAAAAATAAAATCAAATAATTTGATAAGTCACTGACATGTGGGTCCAGTGAGATTAATTAGCTAATTAAGTTTAATTTTAATCTAAAACTGACGAGAGACACTGACCAGTGGGTCCCACTGGTCAGGTTTGACTTTCAACGGCCAGTTGGACCTGCTGATGTCATGCTGATGCAGTAAAGGGATTTTCCAGTATAAGAATAATTTCAGAAATTTTTAAAACTTCAAAAATTCATAGAAATTAATCTGTAACTCCAATGAAAATAATTTATATATGAAAAAGTATCAGAAAAATCCAAGGAATCTGAATATGCCATTTTCAGACATGTTTGAAAATGTTAGAGAACCCAAACATGTAGATTAATGAATAAGTCAATTCTTATAAATACTTTATAAATGGAATATGGAAAATATTTAAATTTCACTATGATTGACATGATCAAATACTGTCCTAATTACAAACCAGCAACCTAACATGTCATTCCATGCATGTTAACATCAAGTTGATCTGAGCATCATGTCGAATCAATTAAAATGGTATCCGAGAATACCTCGTTTGAAGTGATATTTGAATTTGATTCAAATCAACTTCAAACCTAATACATGTTAGTTATAATAGTATATCACCTTGCATTCTCATGCCATGCTCATGCATCATCTTGATTGCATATGCTTGATATTGATTGATGTCATTCCTTTCGGTAGGCTCCGCTCCCCCGGATTCCACCGAATATCCGTCCGACGGATATTGTCACTCCTCTGAGAAACAAGGCAAGCAACCATTTTGATCATCCCGATAAATCCCATGTTCTTGCTCCTGCACTTACTTATTGCATTAGGATCAAATGCTTCAAATGCTTTTGCCACGTTAGTTGAACCCACTTCCTTTGCATGACCTATCCTTGTCACAGTAAATAGCTGAACCTTGCAACCTAGCATACCTGGTAGTTGCTTGAGCCATGATGTGCCTTATCCTGCTATGCATGCTATGCTTAGAGTTGTCTATGGTCTGTCATCTGGGAGATGAACAGAATTGTGAGAATGTGTTCGGTAAGCAAAGGTTGTGTGTTGAACCTGATTTGGTAAAGGTACCGGTGAAAGGCTGTGTAGGAGTACATGGCGGGTTGTTTCATTGGAACCGTCCTTAGGAACTGAGTTCCGTGTATGTAATCCAAGACAAGATACTACCACATGCTGGGCCCTGAAATATGACCCCGCTCGACTTATTAATCGCTTAGTACTCGGTCCAGGAGTTGCAAGTAGTTTCTGGTGTTTATAGTCATGCTGGAGGCCGTGCATAGCGCTGACCTGAGAGGTGGGCTGTGATGCGGTAGGAAGTGGCACGATGTACCAAGTGGCACCCGGATGGTGGGCTTGGGAACCCTGCGCACATCGTTTGAGGCCGTGGCGGAAACCTCGGCCGGACTTCCGTACGGGTTACTCAGATAGGCGATAAACCTGGACTAGGTACTAATGTGGTTAACGGTCGTGGCCGACTCCCTCGCTGGGCTTCCGCTTGAAGGTTGCCGAGGTGCATGACGTGCACATGGCGATAAGTGGCGAGAGTGTGTGTGACGAAGTACACACCTGCAGGGTGATGATCTATTCGAATAGCCGCGTCCGTAGATATGGACTACTTGGAGACATATGTTGTTCATAGATAACTTAAATGGCTACTCATAAAATTGTCCAGATAAGCGTGAGTGTCGTGGACGGCATTTCCGTATGGAGACGGAATGATTCCACGATGGTGTATTGTTGTGGTGTTAGTGGACTCGTGTGCGAGAAATCAAGTTGTCAAAATTATTTTAAAATGCAAGTTGTCTAGCCACGAGTCAAATGCTGGCTTTCCGCATGAAACCCCACAATACCTTATTGATACATTGCATGAGTAGATAGTTATCCTAAAGTCTTGCTGAGAACCTCCGTACTCATGTTTGCTTAATAAATGTTGCAGAGGCTGCAAATGACCCTAACGGAGGGTTCTTCATAGACATCGACGACGACGAGTAGCTCGTGTCCCAGCTACGATCTGGCCCTAGGTTGGGTCTGTAGTATAGTCAGGCCATGTGCCTTCTAGTTGCACCTGTCTGTACTCAGACAGTTTTAAACACTTCCGCTGGCTTGTAGCTGAATGACTGCTATGATGGGTCGTGAGACCCTTAATGTGTAATATTATATGTGTGGCTCTTCCGAGCCTCTTAAATAAAGCTTGTATGTTTATGGTTATGTTGTGATGCCATCGATGTATCTATACATATTGGTATGCCATGCGTACGTGTGTCGTACTTGATATGTATGGGGTTCGATTACCTAGCCGTGAACTTTAGTAGCACTCCTTACAAGGAAATGCCCCTTTGTGATCCAACGAGCCATGGTAGCTCGCTACTGCTCTGGACACATTGGTTGACCGACATGTGTCCTTCTTAGCTGCTGTGTCTGTCCCCTTTGGGGAAATGTCACGCGATGTAATGGAGTCCTTGTAGCTTGCTACGACTCGTCTACACTCGCTGGTGACCGACACCTGCTTTGTTGGGTCATGTATGCATGTCCTTGTGCGGTACTGCCACTTTGGTTTATGACTAGACTTGTCGATCCGGGTTCTTTGACATTGGAATGCTAGCGACACAATTGCATACGTGAGTCAAAAGGCGCAAATGGTCCCGGCTAAGGTAAGGTTGCAGCCGTGGAGTTAACCGTGCGTGAGACCGCAAAGGGATGCGATGTGTTACAGGCTGGATTCCTATGACTTAGGATTGGGGTCCCGACAGCGTTGGTATCAGAGACTGACTGACTGTAGGATTACTAAGCCAAACTGGTCGAAGTTGAGTCTAGAATTGCTTTAGTTATATATAAGGGAATTGTTTGTGGAAGGGAACGTAAGGCTCTTGTTCTCTTCTCAAGTTATTCTATTCTGGTCATCCTCGTCTTTTCTGCGGGAATTAAGGACTAGGTTACTCATCTTCTTCTAGGCTCGTGTTTTTGATCGATAGATTATAGGACTACGAGTCAAGAGATATTGGGTTTCTTCCATTCCTAGGAAAAGGGAAGTAAGTTTGATGATCAGAGAGTTGAACTTGATAGTTGAGTGGTTACGCTATTCCATTTTGGGTTGTCTCAAAATTTGTTTTTGAGCATTTACAGCCGTTATGCTGCCCAATTTTGCATTCGGAGCTCTAATGCTTTTGCATTACTCTCTATTTACAGATGTCTGGCCGTCCTTCTTGTCAGGTGGTACGTCTGACCAGGTGCATTGATGTACCAGGTCATACGACCATGCTGGTCAGGGTGATGTCGGTGTGCGGTTACCGCTGGTACCCCGAGTACATAGTGGAGGAACAGTACCGAGACTTCAACCAGAGCCAGTACATCTGCACTGTTAGGGTATTTCCAGACTACCGTGGAGCTGAGGAGCCAATTGGTCCTATGGGTTGGGAGTCACTGTTGACATGGCAGTACAAGATGCTGCCTATTCAATGCTGACCATTATGAGAGCGAGACATGCACTGCCGCAGAATTCAGAGTTCTGCTATGTTCCGGCCTCTCAGCCTGGTGAAGAGGGATACCTCAGCGGAGTCTATTTTGATTCTTCTATGGAGGATCCACTACTGCGGTCCACTGTTGAGATGCTAGAGAACAGAGACAGGGATGCTCGTGCTCTCCGCATGAAGCTTTATGCTACATGTGCCCGTCTATGGACGGCTTTGACGCAGCTGGCACCGGTAGTCCAGGCAGGGTACGGGGATATGGAGATGCTGAACCCTGTTAGGACACATCTTGCGGCCCAAGTTGACTGGCCAGCTATAGGAGGAGTCACCCCTCTTCGGGGGCCCCTCTTACCACCAGTCAGGGGACCAAGGCCACATCTGTGTCCTTATGGATCCCAGGGATCTCAGGCTAGAGTGTTTCCTGATCCGCAGGTTGAGCTTCCAGGTCATGGAGGTAATCTCTATGAGATGTTCTATGCGGATGCCTGAGCTGTGAGCGGCAGGATATGATGGTAGTAGCCGTACGTTCACAGTCCTGCGTGACTTGTGAAGTATGCCTGTGATGTGAAACGAATTCGGGAGGCCTAGATAAATAATGTATAGGAAGCTTGTAAGCCTCTGATGAGTAGTTTCATAATTTCAGTAGTTTGCTCTTCGGTTAAGGTTGTACTGAACTATGTAAGGGTGTGTATGAACCATGGTGTATATATAGCAGTTGCTTGTTACCATGTTGTTCGGATATTCATTTCCTCCTTCTGTGTGTTCAGTACATTCTTAATCCATAGCTAGTATTGATATGATATTGGTCTAAGGTGTGAGTTTGTTTGTCAGGATGGTGTTCACCAGGTTGAACCGTGCCCCTGGTCATGAGCAAGGCGAGGGTAGTCAAGCGTCGCAGGAAGACCTGCCTCACCCGCCCTCTCTGGCGGAAGTTATGCTTGAGGCAGAGAGAAACAAAAGGGAGACCAACCGACTGTTAGAGCGTATTGAGCAGAATACGGCTCGTCAGCCTAGGAATGCTGCAGTGTCCCGTAACGACTTTGTGAAGCTGAATCCTCCAAAGTTTCATCATTCCGTCGATCCCCTCGACGCTGATGACTGGCTGTGCAGCATCGCACGCAAGATTCGCTCTGCGAATGTTTCTGAGGCCGACAAGGTGACCTTTGCGGCGTACTTCCTGGAAGGACCCGCCAATCTGTTGTGGGAGAACTTTGAAGCTATGTGTCCCACTGAACCAGCAGCCACATGGGCAGACTTCAGTGCAGCTTTTCGTCTGCACCATATTCCAGAGGGCCTGATGGACAGGAAGAGAGAGGAGTTTTGTGCCTTCACTCAGGGCAAGTTGACCATGGATGCCTATAGCCGCGAGTTCGGTAACTTCACCCGCTATGCAACAGAGGAGGTGTCTACTGACGCCAAGAAGCAAGCAAGATTCCGTAAGGGTCTGAGCCCTGAGCTTCGTCGTGATCTGCGTCTCCACAAGTGTGCAAGCTTTCAAGCCCTGGTCAACAAGGCGATCAGTGCCGAGACTGGTCATACTGACTTTGAAGCCACAAGGAAGCACTCCCGTGACTTTGGCTCGTCTTCTGGTTCCGCGTTCCCAAAATGCAGGCTATGGGTTCTGAACAGTTCTCTGCCGCCAAGATACACTCCGATACCATCCTACGTGGCGCCTCAGACGAATCAGACCAACCCTCCAGCAAAAACCTATGGTGGTCCAGCTAGCAATGCTGCACCACGTGCCAACCAAGTGATATGCTACAAGTGTGGAGAACCAGGGCACTACTCCCGTGAGTGTCCTCAAAATGTGGGTGCCAAGCAACCCGGAAAGTCCGTCGGGCAAAGCTTACTATGTGAAGCCAACTCCTGCACGTGGCCGTGTGAACTATGTCTCAGCAGAAGAAGCTGCAGAGGATCCCGACGTCATACTGGGTACGCTTCTTGTTAACCATCACCCAACGTCTGTTCTCTTTGACACCGGGTCTTCCCATTCCTTCATTTCAGAAAGTTATGCACAGTTGCATAACATGTCTTTTTGTGATATGCCAATTCCGTTGGTTGTCCAAACTCCTGGTAGTAAATGGCAAACCTCTAGGATAACCAATGACAATGAAATTCTAGTAGACAGGCTAGTTTTTCTAGCCTCATTGATAGCATTGAAATCTTTGGATATTAATATCATCTTGGGCATGGACTGGATGTCAGCTCACTATGCCAAGATTGATACTCATTCTAGAAATGTCCAGCTTACCCATCCCTCGAGTGAGATAGTAAATGTCTCTACTCGAGTTGCCAAATGCCAACTCTATTCCTTAAATGCCAACCCTCTTCTGGAACTTGAAGACATTCTGGTAGTCCGTGACTTCCCGGATGTCTTTCCAGAGGAACTGCCAGGAATTCCACCTGACAGAGATGTAGAGTTTGTGATAGATCTTGTTCCAGGGACCGTCCCAATAGCCAGAAGACCATATAAGATGGCACCCCTGGAGCTAGCCGAACTTAAGAAGCAACTAGATGAGGCCTTGAATAAAGGTTTCATTCGTCCTAGCTCTTCTCCTTGGGCTTGCCCCATCCTCTTCATCAAGAAGAAAGACGGAACGGATCGGATGGTTGTAGATTACCGACCAGTTAATCTGGTCACCATAAAGAACAAGTACCCGCTCCCCAGGATCAACGATCTGTATGATCAGCTCGCTGGATCCTCGGTCTTTTCCAAAATGGATTTGAGGTTGGGATACCATCAAATCAAGATCAAGAACGGGGACATTCCAAAAACGGCTTTTGTTACTCGTTATGGCCAATACGAGTACACTGTCATGTCCTTCGGTTTAACCAATGCCCCAGCCACCTTCTCTCGTTTGATGAATTCAATCTTCATGGAGTATTTGGATAAATTCGTCGTGGTATACCTCGATGATATTCTCATCTACTCGAAGAACGAACAAGAACATGTCGAGCATCTAAGGCTGGTATTGATGAAACTTCGAGAGCATCGCCTTTATGCCAAGTTTTCAAAATGTGAATTTTGGTTACCAGAAGTGACCTATCTAGGTCATGTAATCTCTGGTAAGGGTATTGCTGTCAATCCCGAGAGAGTTCAAGCTGTCCTTGATTGGACTCAACCTGAACCGGTTAAGCAAGTTAGGAGTTTTCTTGGTCTAGCGAGCTATTGTCGCCGCTTTGTCGAGAATTTCTCCAAGGTTGCAAAGCCTCTAACTGAACTCCTCAAGAAGGATAAAAAGTTTGAGTGGACACCACAGTGTGAGCATAGTTTTCAGGAACTGAAAAGACGCCTGACTTCCGCACCTGTGTTGCTACCACCAGATTTTTCTAAGGACTTTGTTATCTATTGCGACGCCTCGCGACAAGGATTATGTTGCATTCTCATGCAAGATCGTCATGTGATCGCATACGCATCTCGACAGTTGCGTCCACATGAGGATAATTATCCCACACATGACCTTGAGCTTGCAGCTGTGGTCCATGCACTGAAAACCTGGCGACATTACCTTTTGGGTAATCGTAGCGAAATATTCACTGATCACCAAAGTCTGAAATATATCTTCACCCAGCCGGATTTGAATCTCAGGCAAAGACGGTGGGTTGAGTTGATCTCGGATTACGACTTAGGGATAACTTACATATTGTTCCTCAAGGATTCCTTTCTACCCTGGTGGCGAAGCCTACCCTTAAGGATCAAATTATAGCTCGCCAAAAGCGTGACAAGGGTATATCACGGATCAAGGAGAATATTTTTAGCGGAAACGCTAAAGAATTTTCCATGAACGATTAAGGTGTTGTGTTCTTCCAGAATCGTCTAGTGGTTCCTAAGAACCCACATCTAAGGCAGTTAATCCTTAAGGAGGCCCATGATTCTCCTCTCACCATTCATCCCGGTAGTACTAAGATGTATCAGGACCTACGCCAGAGGTTCTGGTGGACTAGGATGAAGAGAGAAATTGCTGAGTTCGTTGCTAACTGCGATGTTTGTCGTCGAGTTAAGGCAGAACATCAAAGGCCTGCTGGCACCCTTCAACCTCTAGCTATTCCTGAATGGAAATGGGATAAAGTTTGCATGGATTTCATTACCGGATTTCCAAAGACCAAGAAAGGAAATAATGCTATCTTTGTGGTCATTGACCGTCTTTCCAAGGTGGCTCATTTTCTTCCCGTTCGTGAGAGTATAACAGCTAGCCAGCTAGCAGAGTTATATATCTCTCGAATAGTGTCTCTTCATGGTGTTCCCTTGGAGATTAACTTGGACCGTGGGAGTACCTTTACTTCTCGCTTCTCGGAAAGTTTTCAGAATGCCATGGGGACTCACTTATCTTTTAGCAATGCTTTCCATCCCCAATCAAGTGGCCAAGTAGAAAGAGTGAATCAAATCCTAGAAGATACGCTCCGATCTTGTGTTATATCATTCGGTATGAATTGGGAGAAGTGCCTTCCATTCGCCGAATTCTCTTATAACAATAGTTATCAATCAAGCTTGAGCAAAGCTCTGTCGAACACCTCCTAATTGGTCAGAAACCGGAGAGAGGCAACTCTTTGGCCCGGATATGATCCAGGATGCAGAAGAGCAGGTTCGCATTATTCGTGAAAAGTCGAAAACAGCCCAGTCTCGTCAAAAGAGCCAATATGATCGTCATCATAAGGCTGTGATCTTTGAAGTTGACGAGAAGGCTTACCTTCGGGTTACACCTTTGAAGGGTACCCATCAATTCGGTATCAAGGGCAAGTTGGCTCCTCATTACATTGGTCCTTTTCGCATTCTTGCCAAACGAGGAGAAGTTGCCTACCAGTTGGAACTTCCTCCGCATCTTTCCAAGGTTCATGATGTCTTCCACGTCTCGCAACTCAGGCGTTGCATTTTGGATCCTATCCGTGAAGTGGACCACGAAACGCTTGATCTCCAAGATAACCTTTCATACCGAGAATACCCCGTGCGTATTCTTGATCAAGCTGAGCGTACCACTCGACGTCGAAACCTCAAGTTTCTTAAAGTTCAATGGTCAAATCATTCTGAAAAGGATGCAACTTGGGAAAGAGAGGATCTTCTCCGACTTGAGTATCTTGTGTTATTCCCGACGACTTCTAAATCTCGGGACGAGATTCTTTTGAGTGGGGGTGAGTTGTCACATCCCTGACCCCTTAAGCAAGTTAGCTTTGTGCTCATGTTTTCTTTGCATTGCATCTAGGACATTCTCAACAAGAACAAAGTAAGTGGTGAAGGAAAATTCAACAAACCCTAGCCACTTCTCAAATTAAAGGAAATTCAAACTAGTTAAAATCAATGAACCCAAAATGGCCTCAAGAAAAGTTCAATCTTTCTGATAAATCATGAAAGTAATAAGCAATGAAGAAAACCTTTTTCTTGACACTTTAAGCATTTTAAATAAATGCAAAAAGCTACTGGTTTCACGTTTTAAATTTGAAATCAGAAACTTTAAACTTTCAAAAATGTTGAGAACTTTGGGAATGGTTGGAAATATTCCAACAAATATTCTGGTGTGTTTAAAATAGCTTTTACAAACTATTTGGGAGCTGAAACAAATAGCAAGTTAATGAAATAGCAAAACAGAAACAAATCAGAAAGAAAATGAGAAAAAACCTTACCTCACGCTCACCTGGCCCGACCGATCTGCTTCTGTCGTCTTCCTCCTCGCCAGTAGGAGCAGGAGGTGGCCGCCGCGTCGCCGCGCGCCTCCACGCAGCTCCCTGGCTGCCTGGCCGCTGCTTCGCGCTCGCAAGCACGGGGATAACCTCCCCGCGCTCGTAGCTATCTGTTCCCCAGCTCATTCTCCCCCTCTGCCTCGTTTCTTTCTGCCGCCATTGGAGCCCGAGCAGAGCTCGAGCTCGCCGTCGTTCTAGCCTACCCTTCTCCCTCCTTAGCCGCGCAATAGGTCCGCCGCAACTCCCTGAAGCTTTCTAGACACGAGCCCGACGCCGAGACGCAGTGAAACGACGAGACGCATTCGTCTTCTTCCTCAGGTCACCGAAGCTCGTCGCCGGCGTTTTTCCTCTCTAGGCCATCCCCGAGCAAGCTAGCGCCACCACTGCACTCCTCGTGAGCTTGCACATCTTTCCCCTAAGATCTCCCCGTCGATCCCCTCCTCTAGGCCTAGTTCCATCGGAGCCCGACGAGATCTGCCGCGGGAGCTCATCGCCGGTAGCCCTCCGGTGATCAGCTCGTCCTTCCGAGGCCACCAGCAGCTTCAGGCCGTCGCGTAGATGCCGTAGGAGCTAAGTCCCGTGCGTAACTCCCTCTATATCGAAGACCCCGATGACGCCCGAACCTTGGCCACCGCCAAGCTCGTCGTCGGCGTCATCTCCGGCCAGATCAGCCCCAGCCAAGTGCAAAAATGAACCCGCGGGAGAAGTGTCGTTCCTCTGGTGCTCTCCGCGCCGAGTTTGGCCCCTGTGCGCCGTTTCCGAGCCCCTCCGACGTACTGGTGCTCGCCGGAGGCTCCCCGGCGGCGAGGACGACCTCGCCGCCGGTGGATCTCAGCTGGCCTGAGCCACTAACGTGTGGGGCCAGCCTCTGGGATATGGACTACTTGGAGACATATGTTGTTCATAGATAACTTAAATGGCTACTCATAAAATTGTCAAGATAAGCGTGAGTGTCGTGGACGGCATTTCCATATGGAGACGGAATGATTCCACGATGGTGTATTGTTGTGATGTTAGTGGACTCGTGTGCGAGAAATCAAGTTGTCAAAATTATTTTAAAATGCAAGTTGTCTAGCCACGAGTCAAATGCTGGCTTTCCGCATGAAACCCCACAATACCTTATTGATACATTGCATGAGTAGATAGTTATCCTAAAGTCTTGCTGAGAACCTCCGTACTTATGTTTGCTTAATAAATGTTGCAGAGGCTGCAAATGACCCTAACGGAGGGTTCTTCATAGACATCGACGACGACGAGTAGCTCGTGTGCTAGCTACGATCTGGCCCTAGGTTGGGTCTGTAGTATAGTCAGGCCATGTGCCTTCTAGTTGCACCCGTATGTACTCAGACAGCTTTAAACACTTCCGCTGGCTTGTAGCTGAATGACTGCTATGATGGGTCGTGAGACCCTTAATGTGTAATATTATATGTGTGGCTCTTCCGAGCCTCTTAAATAAAGCTTGTATGTTTATGGTTATGTTGTGATGCCATCGATGTATCCATACATATTGGTATGCCATGCGTACGTGTGTCGTACTTGATATGTATGGGGTTCGATTACCTAGCCGTGAACTTTAGTAGCACTCCTTACAGGGAAATGCCCCTTTGTGATCCAACGAGCCATGGTAGCTCGCTACTGCTCTGGACACATTGGTTGACCGGCATGTGTCCTTCTTAGCTGCTGTGTCTGTCCCCTTTGGGGAAATGTCACGTGATGTAATGGAGTCCTTGTAGCTTGCTACGACTCGTCTACACTCGCTGGTGACCGACACCTGCTTTGTTGGGTCATGTATGCCTGTCCTTGTGCGGTACTGCCACTTTGGTTTATGACTAGACTTGTCGATCCGGGTTCTTTGACATTGGAATGCTAGTGACACAATTGCATACGTGAGTCAAAAGGCGCAAACGGTCCCGGCTAAGGTAAGGTTGCAGCCGTGGAGTTAACCGTGTGTGAGACCGCAATGGGATGCGATGTGTTATAGGCTGGATTCCTATGACTTAGGATCGGGGTCTCGACACAATTCATCATAATACCCGATCCCCTTTTAATAGTATTGGCTTTCCTATGGACTCAAAGTGATTTCTCACAAAGTTTAAATGAAGAGTCTTCTTGCTTCAAGCTTTAGCCAATCCTATTCCTTCATTGCATCAAAGGGGCATCTCCACACAATCTTATAACCAAAGCATCTTTGAACTTTTCTGAAATGTACTTGGATAAATTTATTAGTCCAATGATGCATATGTTGTGATTAATTACCAAAACCACTTTAGGGAACAATTGTGCTTTCACTAGCACGCCGCGCACTACAACAGTACGACCCTAGGCACCCTAGGCGCTAGGTGCCGTAAGTGGAGAAAGCGCAAGGAGCGCGCAAGAAGTAGAAGGAAGAGGAGAGTCAGAGGAAGGGAGAAGAGACTCACAGTGGTCCCTGGGCCCACATGTCAGCCACAGAGAGCTCTGTGCACCCGGGTACAAGAAGCGCTATTTTGAATTTGGAAATTTTCCTTTTCCGAAAATTGGCATAACCCTAAGCAGCAATGTCTCGATTGCCCAACCATATATTTTATTCGCGGCACCAGAATCACACCCCAGCTACACCAATCATCGACACTTTTATGGTAACCACGTCGGACCGCATGTTTAAATATCTCGTTTTCATATTATTCCGCACATCATAGTAGGAGTAGCCTTTTGCAACCACCATAGCAAATCTCGAGGACGAGATTTTTCTTAAGGGGGTAGGGTCTGCCACACCCTGTGTTTTGACTCTCCTGGCTAAATTAACATAGATCAGAAATTAGGTCCAATTAAATTATTTGTGAGTGCATGTGATGCTTAAGGTGGTTGTTGTCTGCTTGTTTGATTGTCGTGCTTTAAATAAAAAAACTTTCCCCTACTCTCTTGACTTACCTCCTTGCCCATGTCTTTTCCCTATGACCATACCATGTGTATAGGACGTAATTTTTTACCAAATTTTATTTTGACCAAAAACATTTATTTAATTTAGGCCTTCAAAAACCCCTAGCTGGGGATTTGTGTTACAAGTCCTAAAAATTAGGGAAGTTGTTTTGCCCTAATTTTTTTTGTTTAAATACCATTATGAAAAGACTTCCCAAAACAAAAAATATATTATTTTAAAAGTTATTTTACTATTTTATTTAAATACCCTTTTCTGAGGCCACCAATGGTATTTTATGAAGGAAAACTATTTTTCTTGCTTGTAAAATACTTGAGAAAATATAGGGAAACTCAGTGGACATATATTCCATATATAAGAGTTTCAACATGTGGTCATGGTCAAAATATTGGACAAAACCCTTCAAAACCCCTTGTGCCTATTTCAATCTTTTGAAATATTTCTACAAGAAATATTCTCAATAAATTCTAAGAAAATATAGCAAGTTAGACATGATAGATGTGATGATCTTGCGATGTTCCATCTTAATCCAAGTTGATTTGGTTCACCTAAATATTCCAAAACCCTGTTTGTCTTAGGATCTAATTTGAGGAATTCTACATTGCCAAGTGTCTCCAATTGTGCTCAAATATTTTGGACGCGTTCTTATACTCTAATAATGCATCCACACCCGGTGGTGCATCAAGGAGATTAGAATAACTTGTCCCAAGCCCCTCAAAACCACTCGTGCTAATTTCTTGAATTGGGAAACTTTACATTATAAAGTTTCCCCAATTGATCCCAAAAATTTTGGGCATGATCTAATACTCAAATAAAGCCACCACACCTAGTGGTGAATTAGTGGGAATTAATTTCCATGAATCTGTATCCAGAAAACAAATTCTGCCCATTTCTAGGGTTTTTCAAGTCTACAGTGGAAACTTTCTCCAACAAATCCCAAATTTGGTGTCCAACCTCATTTTCACCTAACATGTTAAATCCCAAAAGTCTACAATGCTAGCCCCAAGTTTGGTTATAAAAACTTAAACAGAGATGAAACCCCACCTACACTATCCTAGATGATTTTTGGCAGAAATGTAGTTACGATAGCAAGTGGACTCCATTTGCTATTCCTAACACCCATCAAACACCTTCGGCTCACTTACCAAATTTGTTGCTTTGACCCCTTCACTACTAGAATCCGTTTTTTGTCGTCTGCTGGCTGATGGCAAAGAACCTCTTTGCCGTCAGTTTACACCAAGCAGACGACAAAGGGCTGACTGATGGCAAACATACTATTTGCCATGTGTCGGCCCTTTGCCGTCTGCCAGCGGACGACAAAGAGACCCAAGGCAGACGACAAAGAGGACGGGTGGGTCCCATGCCTGCCGTGTCCAACGAAAGGCAAACTTTGCCATCCGGGGGCCTTTGTCGTCCGCCATGGGGCCCTTTGCCGTCGGGGGCGGACGGCAAAGGGGTCGACCCTATAACGGCCGTCAACTCCCCCTCGCTCACTTTCTCTCTCTCCCCCCACTATCTCTCTCCCCTCACCTCACTCGCCCCCGCCGTCGCCCCGCCTCGCTCCAGCACCACCGGCGGAGCCCCCTGCTCCCGCCACCTGCGCCGTCCCCGCCCCCTGCGCCGCCCCCACCCCTCCTCCCCAGGCCCCTCCTCCCCGCGCCCTCCCCTCCTCCCCAAGCCCCCCCTCCCCGCCGCCGGAGTTGCCCTCCCCTCCTCCCGCGCCACCCCAGCCCCCTCCGCCCCAGCCCCCTCCGCCCCATCCCCCTCCTCCCCACGCCCCTCCTCCCCGCGCCCTGCCCCCGCCCGACGCCACTGCCCCGGCCGCACACTGCCCCTGTGCCCCGACTGCCCACTGCCCCTGTATCAGGTGAGTTTTTTTTTTCCTTTTTGGCTTTATTTCCTATTTTTTTTAAATTAGATAGTTAATTTAGATAGTTAGCTTATTTTCTTTTTTCTGTTAAATTGGAAGGTTAGTTTTTTTTCTTATGTTTTTATGTTAAATTAGATAGTTAGTTTATTAGGTAGAAAAAGTAGATAGAAAAGAAAAAATAGATAGAAAAGAAAAAAACATAGAAGAAAATAAGAGAATAATAAACTAGAAGAAGAAGAAGAAGAAGAAGAACAAAGAGGAGAGGAGGAGAAAGAGAAAAGAAAGAAGAAGAGGAGGAGGAGGAGGAGGAGGAGGAGAAAAAAGAATAATAATAATAGTAATAAGATGATAAAGAAGAAGAAGAAGAAGACGAAGAAAAATAAAAAGAGGAGAGAGGAGAAGAAGAAAGAAGAGGACCCCGACCCCACGCCCACGACCCCCGATGCCCGACGCCACCAACCCCCGATCCCCGACGCCACTGACACCCGACCCCCGAAGCCCGACACCACTGACGCCCGACCCCCGACCCCGACTCCACTAACCCCCGACCCCCGACGCGCGACGCCACAAACCCTCGACTCCTGACGCCACTGGCCCTCGACCCCCGACCCCTGATGCCTGACGCCATTGACCCTTGACTCCCGACGCCACTGACCCTCGACCCCCGACCCCCAACCCCCGACGCCACTGACCCTCGACCCCCGACCCCTGACCCCCTACCCCCGACCCCCGACGCTACTAACCCCCAACCCCGGACCCCTGACACCTCTTTGGCCTCTTGTTGATTGAAAAGACCCCAACCCCCAATGCTAGTGACCCTCGACCCCTGACGACACTGACCCCCGACCATCGACGCATTTAACCCGACTCCCGACCACCGATACCCGACACCACCGACCGTCGACGCCACTAAGCCCCGATCCCCGACACCTCTTCTACTTATTGTTGAACGAGAAGGTGCTTTTCGGCCTTCTAGAGGCCCACAGGGTCATAGTTTTGTAAATTATGAGTTAGGTCATATATTTTTCCGATTATGTTAATTATAAAAACATCATATTTGTGTTGATCGTGTGAATTTCAATGTCTAGTTGTTCGACGACCTCCACGTGTGTTGGACGAGCTCCGCCCCTGCGTTTGTTGGTGAGCACAAATGACTTCTCCTCCTACCCCCTTAATTTGCTCTGTCCCGGTCTTCGTGCCGATAAAACTTGCTAGCTATAGGTTTCTTCAGTCATGAGTATGCGTGACCAGTATGCGTCTCCCGTTCGAAAGGGTGACATCTACAAATATGCATTTCTTTGCATATTTATAACCGTCATCCTTTCGAATTGTCCAACATTATCCATGGACAACCCGAGTATGTGTAGATTGGGTTCGTTTTCCCGTATGTTGTGCTCTGGATCCGATACAGAATTTCGTTAGTGCCTCCCTGTTGTTCTCCGGGTACACATCCTCTCTGCTTATTGTCGAGACGTGTATCAGGGGAACAACGGGGAGGTGCTGCCGAAATTCTGCGTCGCATCTGGAGCAGAGCATGGGAAAACGAACCCAATCTACACATACTCGGATGGGATTAGGACCTATCTTTACCTATTAGCGTGTAGGTTGCATGGACATAATAAAACTGACAAACTTGATTAGCATATGAATATAGATGATGAATTATATATTTATTTCTTTTGTGCCCATAGGTAGCTAGGCAACATGAGTGATCGTGCTTGGATGTACAATGGTCACCCTAGTCAGAAAGACATGACCCATGAATGGTTAACAAAACCCAGGGGGTTTGTGAGAGCCGCATTTGCAAATGGCCAGCAAAAAACATGGTGCCCCTGTCCCAAATGCGACAACTGGAAAAAGAAGACACTGTTTGAAATGGGTAAACACCTGCAGAAGTGGGGTTTTACGCCTAATTATACGGTGTGGACTTTTCATGGTGTGTCTGACCAACGTGCCACAGCTGAGGTGATTCGTCGTCGCACCGACGAGCATGGTACCGAGATTGAAGACATGGTGCAAGACTTTGATGATGCTCGGGATTCGGACGATGAGATGGAGGAATCTGCAAAGGCCTTCTATGAAATGTTGGAGTCTTCAAAACGTCCTCTCCATGAGTAGACTAAGCTTTGTCAGCTGGATTCCATTGCGCAAGTAATGGCTCTGAAGGCTCAATTCAACCTAGGCAGAGAATGCTACGACGCGATGATGACGATATTTGGACGCTCTCTACCCAAAGGCCATGTACTGCCTGCAAACCTGTACCAGTCAGATAAAATCCTCCGTGTACTTAAGATGCCCTATGAGAAGATACATGCCTGTGAGAATGGATGTGCCTTATTTAGGCTTGAGTATGCGGCCTTGAACTATTGCCCCATTTGCAATTCTTCCAGGTATATTGTGGTAGACAATGGTATGGGTGAGAAGAATCAGACCAAAATCCCCATTAGTGTTCTTCGGTATCTGCCAATCATACCAAGACTTCAACGTCTTTTCATGGTTGAAAAGATGGCCAAACAGATGACATGGCACAAATTGGGCAAAAGAACCGAACTAGATGCGGATGGGAACAAGATGATGGTACGCACTTCAGATGGTTTTGCGTGGAGGCACTTTGATGCATTACATAAGGATAAATCGTAAGATCCAAGGCAACCTGGAGTTGCCATCAACACGGATGGGTTCAATGTGTATGGTATGACAGCAACACAATAGAGTTGTTGGCCTGTATTTGTCATTCCACTCAATTTGCCACCCGGAGAGATTATGAAAAGAAAGAACATTTTCCTGACGTTGAAAATTCCAGGGCCCAACTATCCGGGGAAGAATATGAATGTGTACATGCAGCCGCTTAAGGATGAGTTGCAAGAAGCCTGGGATAATGGGATCAAGACCTACGACGCGGCTACGAAAACAAATTTCAAAGTGCATGTGTGGTTCATGTACTCGACGCATGATTATCCGGCATTTGCGCTATTCGCTGGCTGGTGTGTGCATGGAAGGTTCCCGTGCGCCACATGCAAGGCAGCTCTTCAGTTTCATTGGCTGCAGGCTGGTCGCAAGTTTTCTTGCTTCGACATGCATAGACAATTCCTGGATCCTGTCCATAAGTTCAGAAAAGACAAGAAGAATTTCATCAAAGCTAGAGTTGTCAAAAACACTGCACCAGCTGCGTTGACAGGCCAACAGACCCTTGATCAGTTAAACGCTCTCGAGCCTGATCCTTTGCATCTAGGATACTTCAAAGGGTATAATACGGAACACGCCTGGACTCACAAGTCATGCTTATGGGATCTTCCATACTTCAAAGACCTCCTTTGCCCACACAACATCGACGTGATGCACACCGAAAAGAATATTGCGGAGGCCATTTTTGGTACATTGTTCGGCATAGAGGGGAAGTCAAAGATAATCCTAAGGCTAGAATCGACCTGGAGGCTCTATGTGATAGACCGTTGCAAAACTTGCGACAACGGAAAGGAAAGCAAAGCATAGCGAAGCCAAAGGCATGGTTCAATCTTGAAAGGCCAGCTATGAGGGAAATGCTATTGTGGGTGAAAATGCGGTTGATGTTCCGCGATGGGTATGCTGCGAATCTAAAGAGGGGAGCGAGTCTTGAGAAATTGAAAATATTTGGTCTCAAGAGTCATGATTGGCACATATGGATTGAGCGGGTAATGCCGGTGATGTTGCGTGGCTTTATCCCTGAGGATGAATGGCTAGTACTGACAGAGATGAGCTATTTCTTCCGTTCTCTTTGTGTGTAAGAACTATCGCCTGGCGTGCTAGATGAAATGGAAGAGTTGGTGGCGGAGTTGATCTGCAAATTAGAAAAGATGTTTCCACTGGGCTTCTTTAATCCAATGCAACATTTGATTTTGCATCTCTCGATCGAGGCAAGAATGGGGGGCCCGTTCAAAATCGATGGTGCTACTCAACTGAGAGGATGCAGAAGACGCTTCAAGCTAAGTGTACAAATAAACATAGAATTGAAGCATCGATGGCTGAGGCATTCATTACTAAGGAGGCGGCAAACTTCATGGAAGCACACTACGAAGCCAAAAATCATCATTTGCATAACCTGAAGCCTCGGTACAATGATGGCGATCCAAAAAAAGTTCGATCCAACCTCAGCCTAATCAAAGGTAAGCTCGCACCATCCAGTGCTTCGAAAGGGAAATCGTTGGATGTCGAAGAATGGCGGACCATTTCATTGTATATCTTCACTAACCTAACAGAAGTGCGGCCGTACATCGAGTAAGTTCTCGGTAAATTATTGTTCCGCAACTTCTAATTGCTTTGAACTACTCTTATTCCCGGATATTTGATATAGTTGATACGTCGCCGAATTCTCGGATGGAGCGGTTGTCGAAAAGGATTCCGTCAAAGAGTATGAGCTTCTCGCAAAGCATGGATGCGACTATCCCGGTTTCATCTCTTGGTTCAAACAAAGGGTAGTTAATTACCATTAAGGGACCATTTGATTTCTTGGTCTAATTTGCGGCTAATACATCCATTCTTTCGTTTTAAACTTGTAGGCTGATGCAGAGTCTATGGACGCCGAGTTGAGACAAGTCGCTAATGGTTTTGACTATATGGTCCGTTCATTTGACAAATACCACATCAACGGGTATCACTTTCGTACCTTTGGCAAAGAGCTATCTATGCCCGACCTAAAGACTACAAATTGTTCTGTCTCTGTTATCGACGAAGGAGGCATCGAGTGTTATGGAAGAGTTGAAGCAATTTATGAAGTTCTATTCTATGGTGAAAACCCACCGACCGTCGTAGTCTTCAAATGTTATTGGTTTGAGCTGAGGGAGACTAGAAGGACTCATGAACATATAGTACTAGTCGAAATCAACCAATACACCGACTTAGATGTTCCCGATGTCTATATTACGGCTCAACAGGCGACACAAGTTTTTTAATCTACCGTGGGCCTGCCAAACTGATCCAAATCTCAAAGGTTGGGATGTCGTTTATGAAGTGCCACCACATTTTAGACCACCTAACCTCAATGAAGAGGATTACGAACCTCACATTAACTGAGACACATATGAAGGAGAATTCTTCCAAGAAACACGTATGTCCAAGAAACGTTTCAAGAACCGCTCTACTTCACCCCAAAACATTGAAGTAGACAGCGACAGTGAATCCGTCTTAACCCTTGAGCCCGAACAGGAAGAGCTAGAAGAAGAAGAGGTTACTGCTGCGGATGACCTGTCACTTCTTGACCGATTACATAATGGTGGCCTTCCTCATGTTCTTCCTGATAGTGATGATGATTTCATGCATTTATTGATGATAGTGATGATCATGATGCATTTATTGACTCCGAAGCATATATAGACGAGCACGATTGTTATTAGTTCATGTCAGGTATTCAAGTATTACTATATATAAATTTTGAGTTCATGTTAGGTATCCAATTTTTATTAGTCATGTTGGTATTTATGACGATGATACACTTAAATTATATACATTTTATTACTCATGTTGGTATTTATGTTGTACTAATTTCATTTACTCTTTGTCATGACAGGTGTCGAAAGATGGTGGGAAAGGGTCGAAAGAACTCTGTGGCTCCTTCTTTGCCGGCAGGTGATGGGATGGGTACTTCCATTCCTGCCTCGCCTCTTCGGAGAGCGTTGCTCTCTACTCAGCAAGGAGCGCCCCCCTTGAGAGGAGGTCGACCCCCCGCGCAGCCGAGAGGTACTAAAGGTACACGTTGTATTCATGTTGGTATTTATGTTGTACTCATGTTGTATGCATATTGGTATTTATATACATTTTATTACTCATGTTGGTATTTGTGTTGTACTAAAGGTACACGTGGCAGCGGGAGAGGTAAGGCGGTGGCTGCCACGCCTTCTGAGGTGGAGGCTACACGGTCTCCGCCACCAACCCAAGCTGATTCATCTGAGCACAGGATTTCTAGGGTGGATTCGTCTGAGGTGGAGGCTACATTGTCTCCGGCTCACGAGCCTCGGGTCGACTCGTGTCCCAGAGGCTTCGTTCCACGCGACTCCGGAGCAAAGCAGGGATGATGGTACATCCCCAGTGACCCAGTGGGATACCTGGGCTGAGCCAAGTGGCCATGCTGGTAGCGACGAGGAGCTGGGTGAGGGGGCTACCGTCTACCAGCTTGGTAGTTCGGGGCTCCCGCTCGTGCCGGCGACCCGCAAGCAGAGGTGGTCGATTAAGCGAAATGGGGACAACTAAGTTAATTTACTCTTATTTAACCTTTTCCCTTCACGTTTTCTCAAATGTCTAATGTTTTGGCTTTAATTTGTCATACCGTAGGGGTTGGATTGTTGCCAAGGGTGTCCGCAAGCCCAACAGCGTCCTTGGTGTGCTTTGCCGTCAAAACTTCCCAGGGTTTGTTACGTTGCCCGGTCGGGAGCGAGAGGTAGGAATGACCTGGGAGCACTACTTGGGTGCCCCGGCCCCGCCGGAGGTGGAGATCAACGGTGTTTTGTGCCACACGAGGGCCGACATGGTGATCCGACAGTTCTGGGTAATTTGTCCTTCACAAAATTATAAATAAACCATAACTAGTTATTGTACTAACCGGTGTTGTCTCGTTTGCATACCTACTACACGTGTGAGGAGGGATACGAGGAGGACGCGGCAAAGGTTATCGAAACCGAATGTCGCCGCCTACTTCAAAACTTTCGGCACGAGGCTCGGGTGCAGGCTGTTCGAGACTACTATGCCACGCGGCGTATTAGGAAGGATAAGGCGAAGTGCCGTGATTCTAAGATGGAGAAGGAGCATTACATGAAGGTAATTACATATTATTAAGGCTTTGTAGTTAGTTTCCTTGATTTGGTTCTTACGCGCTCAAATTTCTCTTTATTAACTTAGGTGCCCCCGAGATGGTGTGTGGATAAGATGGATTGTTGGGAGGCCTTGGTGGATCACTGGTGCTCCGAAACGTGGGAGGCCAGCCACAACAACGCCAAGGAGAGGCATGGCAAAATGGTTGGTGTGCCACACCATCAAGGGAGTGTCAACTTAATCCAATTTGGCGAGAACTGGGTATGTGGTTTGCTTCATGCCTCATGCAATTCATTCTTAATGCTATCTTGAGCCCTTTACTAATACAATTTTCCTCTCTCTCTCTTTTAGGCGCGTCACAATAAGACGGAGGTGCCACAGATGTACGACCTGTATGCGATGGCCCATACTGCCTCGTATAAGAAGGTCAAGGCATTCTCTGAGTCTGACCTCGAGCATCCACAAAACTTCACCAACATCTCCTCCCACCACAAGCTCGTGAAGTACAGAGATCACAAGAAGGCGAGAAAGGGGAGGAGTTTAACCCGAGCGAGGGGCCTATTGATCCAGAGCTGGTGATGATAGCTGGCAATGGGAGGCCCCATGGCTCGATCGCCATTGGAGATGACCTTATACGTTGTCCTAGCACTCTCCCGCAGATAAAGGCACGCTAAACGAGCTCCTGTCCGGAGATAACACCTCGTCCATGGCCAGTCTAGCTCGCCATCGAGGTTAGTTTAATGGACTCAACTATCTTTCCGCATTATGTTGTGCGTTGGAACCAATATGATTACAATGCTAACAATGAGTTATATTGGAGGCTGCTATTCTGAAAGAGAGAGAGAGAGGCAATGCAGGTGGTTATGGCGGAGAAGGATAAGGAGATGAGGGAGCTGGAGGAGAGGACGACTGCATTGGTGGAGGCGGAGAGGGCACGGAATGATGCGTCTAACAGGGCCATATACGAGCTCTTCGTGGTAAATTTCTTCTTCATATTATTTCAAATCTTGCATTTTAATGTCCGTTTCATTAATAACTAAAAAGTTTGACTTGTCGAAACCAAATGTACAGTCTATGTGCGAGAAGACCGGCCAAGTCCCTCTGGCGATGCCAGTCATTAACATGGCAGGGACGGTGAGTTCCATTTCAGTGCAATGATCTTAAGAGTGTCCTCATGCTAACAACACATTGCAAACGATGTTTGGTGCAGAATATCTCCCGAAACGCATCGCACGACCCTTCTACAGTGGAGCCTTCTCCAGGGCATCCTTCTCCAGGTGAAACAAGCTAGAGCCACCGTGCTTCACCGCCGTGATGACGATAATGGTATGTTATTTCTAGTGTTTTAATAAAAATGACATATACTTAGTTAAGTTCTCTCCTAAATGACATAATAAGGCTTAGGTAGCTCCAAGATGACCTATTCCCCCTAACTTAGGTATTAAATGGCTTATAATTAGCTTAGCTCGATCAAAAATGGCTTAATAAGCATAGTTTGCTCCGGAATGACCTATTTTACCCAAGTTAGTTCCGAAATGACCTATAGTTAACTAGGCTTCCACCTAAATTACATAATTAGCTTAGTTAGCTCCAAAATGGTCTATTTAATAAAACATGACCTATACTTAGCTAATTAGCCTCGGAATGACATAATTAGCTCCGAAAAGGCATTCTTAGCTAATTATCCTCCAAAATGACATATTTAACCCAAGTTAGCTCCGAAACGACATATAGTTAGCTAGGCTTCCACCTAAATGACATAATTAGCTTAGTTAGCTCCAAAATGACCTATTTAATAAAAAATGACCTATACTTAGCTAAGTTCTCTCCTAAATGACATAATAAGGCTAACTTAGCTCCAAGATGACCTATTCCCCATAACTTAGGTATTAAATGGCCTATAATTAGCTTAGCTAGATCCAAAATGGCTTAATAAGCATAGTTTGCTCCGGAATGACACATTTTACCCAAGTTAGCTCCGAAATGACCTATAGTTAGCTAGGCTTCCACCTAAATGACATAATTAGCTTAGTTAGCTCCAAAATGGTCTATTTAATAAAACATGACCTATACTTAGCTAATTATCCTCGAAATGACATAATTAGCTCGAAAAAGGCATTGTTAGCTAATTTAGCCCGAAGAAGGGGACAAGAGGAGAAGAAAGAGGAAAAATAAAAAGCAGGAAGACGAAGAGAAGAAGAAGAGACGAAAAAGAAGAGAAGAAGAAGGAGAAGGAGAAGGAGGAAGAAGAAGGAGAAGAAGGAGAAGGAGGAGAGAAGCTCCTTCTCATTCTTCTCCTTCTTCTTGTCCTTCTTGTTTTCTTCTGCTTCTCCTCTTCCTTCTCCTTCTCCTCCTCCTCCTCCTCCTCCTTCTTCTTTTACTTCTTCTTCTCTTCTTGCTTCTTCTCTTTCTCTTCTTCTACGTAGCTTAGACTCATCCAACAAAGACTAAATTGGCTAATTATCCTACAAAATGACATAATTAGCTTAGTAAGTTGAAAACATCATAAGAACCTTGGTTAGCTCATTAAAATTACCAATTTAGCTAAAAATGAAATAATAAGCTCAAAATGGCATAAGAACCTTGGTTAGCTCATGAATATTATATACTTAGCTTGTCTTCCACCTAAATGATATAATTAGCCAATTTAGCTTCAATATGGCTTAATAAGCATAGTTAGCTCCTAAATGACATATTTAACCCAAGTGAGCTCCAAAACGACCTATAGTTAGCTAGGCTTCCAGCTAAATGACATAATTAGCTTAGTTAGCTCCAAAATGACCTATTTAATAAAAAATGACCTATAATTAGCTAAGTTCTCTCCTAAATAACATAATAAGGCTTACATAGCTCCAAGATGACCTATTCCCCCTAACTTAGGTATTAAATGGCCTATAATTAGCTTAGCTAGATCCAAAATGGCTTAATAAGCATAGTTTGCTCCGAAATGACCTATTTTACCCAAGTTAGCTCCGAAATGACCTATAGTTAGCTAGGCTTCCACCTAAATGACATAATTAGCTTACTTAGCTCCAAAATGGTCTATTTAATAAAACATGACCTATACTTAGATAATTTCCTCGAAATGACATAATTAGCTCCAAAAAGGCATTCTTAGCTAATTTAGCCCGATGAAGGGGACAAGAGGAGAAGAAAGAGGAAAAATGAAAAGAAGGAAGAAGAATAAGAAGAGAAGAAGAAGAAGAGAAGAAGAAGGAGAAGGAGAAGGAGGAAGAAGGAGAAGAAGGAGAGATGCTCCTTCTCCTTCTTCTCCTCCTTCTTCTCCTTCTTCTTGTCCTTCTTCTTTTCTTCTTCTTCTCCTCTTCCTTCTCCTTCTCCTCCTCCTCCTCCTTCTTCTTCTTCTTTTACTTCTTCTTCCGTTCTTGCTTCTTCTCTTTCTCTTCTTCTACTTAAGTTAGACTCATCCAACAAAGACTAAATTATCTAATTATCCTACAAAATGACATAATTAGCTAATTATCCTGCAAAATGACATAATTAACATAGTTAGGTAAAAACATCATAAGAACGTTGGTTAGCTCATTAAAATGACTAATTTAGCTCCAAAATGACATAATAAGGTCAAAATGGATTAATAATCATAGTTGGTTACAAAATGACATATTATATCCAAGTTAGCTCTAGAATGACCTATACTTAGCTAAGTTCTTTCCTAAATGACATAATAAGGCTATGTAGCTACAAGATGAACTATTCCACCTAACTTAGCTATTAAATGGCCTATACTTAGTTAAGTTCTCTCTGAAATAACCTATATATACTTCTTCATCTAGTATTCTTCTTCTAACTTTCTTATTTGTCACTTTGCAGATTACATTCACTTCACGGGAGCTTGGATTATATTGATGGAATGCTTGAATATGATTTCTTGTACCATGGCTTCACGGAAGCTTGTATTGAAACTATTGTAGTATATGGATATATATGAAACTTTGTATGCATGTGGATGAAACTGGTGTAATATATGGTTTGGTACGGATGCAACTTGCATAATATGTATGTACTATGGATGAAAGTTATTTTAATATGCTTATGAGTACGGAAACAAATTTATTTTTGTGAAATATATATATATATATATATATCCTGATTATTGTGAAACTTGCTAGATATAATAAGAAATAAAATAAAAAGGGGTTGTTTTCAGCCTTTGCCGTCTGCCCCCTCATGGCAAAGGGTGGAGAGCAGACGGCAAAGAGGGGAGAGAGAGGGGCTGGTTCCCCCCTTTGCCGTCTGCCCCCTCATGGCAAAGGGGGAGGGAAGACGGCAAAGAGGGGTGAGAGAGGGGCTGGTTCCCCCCTTTGCCGTCAGCCACCTCATGGCAAAGGGGGGAGGGCATACGGCAAAGAGGGGAGAGAGAGGGGCCGGTTCTCCCCTTTGCCGTCAGCCCTCTCATGGCAAAAGGGGGAGGGAAGACGACAAAAAGGGGAGAGAGAGGGGCTGGTTCCCCCCTTTGCCGTCAGCCCCCTCATGTCAAAGGGGGGAGGGCTGATGGCAAAGAGGGGAGGCTTGCCGTTAACACTTAACGGGACCGTTGGTGGATCTGCCGTCCCATTTAATTTGCCGTCTGCCCCCTCATGGCAAAGATTCTTTGCCGTCTGCTTTGCAAAAGCGGACGGCAAATAACCTCTTCACCAGATTTTTTTTGCCATCTGCTGACGGACGGCAAAGCCTTTGCCGTCCGTTGTTCCCCCCTTTTGCCGTCCGCCATGGCAGACGACAAAATTCTAAATTCCAGTAGTGCTTCTAATATTCTCCTTGAGCTCAAATTTTTACCACAACATTTTCTAGCCCTCTACCACCTTTAGTAACTTCGCCAAGGCCCCTAATCAATTATTGGAGGGTAACTCCCTCTCTTTTCCTCTCCTTTTCACCAAGGCAACACCTCGTTTACCCGTGTTTCATTAATTCTGTTCATGCAAATGCTCCCAATTGTTTTCACATCACCTATAATGTGCTAATGCACCATTTCAAACAAACATATTAGATGCTCATGTGGAAAATATGAGTAGCCCTTCTAAAACTTGATTTTTGGCACAAACGAAGCTTTGAACTACAAGTGTGAGCTATACCCCTCTCCCTAAGCTGAAATTTGGTAGTCTTGTAGTTTCTCCATGCCTATGACTACTATACAAGGTTTCTTTTAAAATGCCTCCCAGTAAAAACACTTTATGCTAGCCCCAAGTTTGATTCTACAAACTTAAACAGAGATTAAACCCCACCTACACCATCCTAGATGAGACCAAACTCCATCATCACTCCCCTGCACGGATGCCTTGCATGCCAGCCATCTTTGACTGACCAAAATGTTAATGTAGACATGAGTGGTCGTGGTGTCCACCCTGCTGGCATGCAGAATTGGCGCTCTGCCACTTGTACTCATCATGTAGCCCGTGGCAATATGTCGAAAGTTGTCCTCACGCGCCTAGCATCTCCTTTCAACCTCCCACGCTGCTCCCCAACACCATCTTGCCTCCAAAGCTCCTCAGGCCGCGTGTCCCGCCGTGCCGAGAGCTCCCGAGGCGCTCTTGAGCTCACCCATCGCCCCCTCTTGCTTTATCCTTCTCCCGAGCCCCCTCGACCGCCCGATACACCCATCTCTTTCCCATGGAGCTCGTGTGTGAAGCCGCTGGGCTCCCACCCTCTCCTCCTTATCCCAAGGCCTCCCTAGCGCCGCCACGGCCTCGCTCACATTCGAGCTTCCCCTAGCCCCTTCTCTCCTAGAAGACTCGCGTGGACCCTCCAATGCCTCCTCCCTCCTCCCCGTGGCCCATTTTCCTCCTCCCGATGGCCGCTCCTCAACGCCCAGCTCCGCCGTCACTTTTCTCCCCCATGGACGGAGCCATGGTCGTCCCATACCATCCCCGGGGCCAGGAGACACCCTAGCGGGTGCGTCAGGCCGCCCCCAGGCGCAACAGTGTCCGTAGGGCCGCCGGAGGCAGCTGGATCCGCGGGGCGGGCGTCGGCGCGTGCTCGGTCAAGCTCCCCCGCCTCTCCCCGGCTCTGGCAGGAGGTAGGGGTGGATCTGATAGCGGGGCCCGTGAGTAAATCGCTAAGATCTGGGGCCCCTTTTTAAGTGGTCGCGCCTCCGCCTAGACCGTGCCTCCCTACGAAGAAAGCGTCTTCTAGGAAGGCACCTTCAGCGTGGCCTCGTTCGCACATGGCTCGAGCTGGTGGGCAGGCCAAGTTGCCTACCAGGCGCCGTGGGTGCGTTATAGCCCTCTGGTATACCCTACTTTTTTTGAAAGCTCATATAATTCATATTTAAATCATATGATCTCCAAATTAACTGATCCAAATTTCTAGGAGTTTCTAAAATCAAGGCCTATCGATATATGCGGATTGCAAATTTTTCTAGAACCATTTTCTATAGAGATCAAATTCAAATTAAAATTTGATTTATTACAACCCCACTTTATAAAATTCATACAACATCCAAATCAACTCTAAATGGAGTGATTCCAATTTCTAGATGACTCTAAAATCATTCTCTATTTTTGTAGCCAAGGTGAACATTTTTCAAAGTGGAATTTTGGTGCCCGGGCTCAGATGAGGCCGGGCGTGAACAATACCCATGATTTTAACTTAAAAATGGTTCAAAAAAATCAATTTTTTTGTAGTGCAATATGCTCCTGTGCACAAACTCCGTGCAAAATTTTGTGATGTTTGGACATTCAAGGATCTTGTGGTAAAAAAGACAAATTTTGGATGTTTGAAAAACTATTGAAAATTACACTATTCATGTGTGATTTGTCTTTTTTGCCGGGAGCTCTTAGAATGTCCAAACTTTCCAAAATTTTGCACGGAGTTCACGCACTAGAACATATACACCACAATTTGTTTTTGAATTTTTTGAACTGTTTTTCCATTTTTAACCATGTTACTTGTCACCGGGCTCATGTGAGCCCGGGCTCCGGAGTGATAGGACAGATTATTTTTGATAGGACAGATTATTAGCACGTGTTTCCACTTAATCCATCTTAGTAAATCCATAGGTAATTCATACCAACTCCAAATCCAATGAAAGCACTTCCTAAATGTTTTGAAAATCGTGCCCTGTTTGGTGGGCACATCCGCTCCTGTTTATAAAAATGTTTTCTGTAGACTTCTTATAGGATCACCAATTCCTACTTTTCCACCATTCAAAATTCTCCGGTGATCCAAATCTCTTAGAACAAGCTTAGGGATTTCTCTCATGACCAGAGATGTCCAAGAAAAATAAGACTCCTATTTATTGAGCACTTTGTGTTTCTGCTTGTGGTGTGGCTTATCGTGGTTGTTTCCGACGATAGTTGACCAAGTAGGCAAGCTGCTCGGAGTGGACGAGAAGCTCATGAAGATCTCGAAGAATTTGCTAAGTCGGGCAAGCATCCCTTTGACCATGTCTAAGAAACTACTTTTGTGCATGTCAATTTGCACTTCATTCTGATGCATTGAATCATATTGAGTAGGTGACCATGTTAATGGGTTGTCTTTGGAAACTCCTTGTTGCTACTTGCACCTGGGCATGACCCTAGCTTCCTATGAGGGTTGTGCGGGTGGGAAGTAGTTAGGTTGTTGGTAGTGCTATGCATGGAATTGGGTGCATGCATGGAGACGGTAAAAGGAGGTGATTTCAATTGTTTTATGAGAACCCCATCCGGTGCCACTAATGCTGGAGGGTGATGTGTTGAGCTAGGTAAGCACTTGATGAGAGAGTGGTATAACGATGCGAGTTGTGTGAGTGGGTTTTCTAAAAACTGGATTAGATTTAAGATTTGTCGACCATCCCAACCTTACATGTACTACCACAACACCCCTTATGAGATGGAGCTGTGCTGATTACTATGGTCGGGGCTAGTAGAGAGCTTGCATTACTAGTGGCGGGAATGACGTGGTCACTCTCGGGACGGGGCCGTGCCAGGATAAAGGATGATCGTGGGCTATTTTTAGAGACATCGGGCACACTGTTGCGTGTCGTCGTGGATGGTACGTGTGATGTACATCACGATGGACCGTCACCAACGAGTGGACTCCTTGATAGTATCATCATGGGAAATGTGATATTCGGGTACTTACCTCGGGTATGATAAATACCGTGAGTCATGTGCTGACAAGGTAGTTTCCCAAATCTTGTGGGTAAATTGTGCAAACTCCGCAGAGTGTAAAACTATTCGAATATCCATGTCCGTAGTCGAGGGAATTTGGATGGTGCTGCTTAAACTACGTCTAGGAGTTTTCGTATAAACCAAGTGTGTGTGTGTGGGGGGGGGTATGGTGGCAGTATGAATGATGATCTAACTCAGATGAGTTGGCATGATGGGTGAACATGGGATGTGCTACTGCGACAATAGACCTTCCCTGGTACGGCGCCAGGAATCCTGCTGCAGTGGCTACACCTTAGGGACTTTCTAGGCAAATATGCAAAGGATTCCCCCGTGGCCTTGGAGCCTTGCGTTGGTGTTCCCTCGAAGCAGAAAGGGTGATGTAGCACAGCGGTGGTAAGTATTTCCCTCAGTTTTGAGAACCAAGGTATCGATCCAGTGAAGGAGTATCACAAGTGCTCGCACAAACACAAAGAGCTTGCTCCCAACGATATGAAGGGGTTGTCAATCCCTTATAGATTGTTTGCCAAGTGAGAACTGAAAGCAACAAAGTAACAAAGCAAAGTAAAAGCGGAGGTGTAAACGATGGGTGTGAATAGACCCGGGGGCCGTAGTGTTTACTAGTGGCTTCTCTCATGAAAGCAAGTAGACGGTGGGTGAACGAATTACTGTCGAGCAATTGATAGAACCGCGCAAAGTCGTGACAATAACTATGGCACTGATTATATCTATAGGCCTCACGTCCAAAACAAGTAGACCGATACTTTCTGCATCTACTACTATTACTCCACACGTCGACCGCTATCCAGCATGCATCTAGTGTATTAAGTCCAAAAGAACAGAGTAACGCCTTAAGCAAGATGACATGATGTAGATGGACAATCTCATATCTACGACAAAGTCCACCTTGTTACCCTTGATGGCAACTACATGATGTGTGCCTTGCTGCCCCTACTATCACTGGGAAAGGTCACCACACGGTAAGAACCCAAAACCAAGCACTTCTCCATTGCAAGAATCATAGATCTAGTCGGCCAAACAAAACCCAAGACTCGAAGAGACTTACAAGGATATCAAATCATGCATATTAGAAATCAGCAAAGACTCAAATATATATCATAGATAATCTGATCACAAATCCACAATTCATCGGATCTCGACAAACACACCACCAAAGAGGATTACAACGGATAGATCTCCATGAAGATCATGGAGAACTTCGTATTGAAGATCCAAGAGAGAGAAGAAGCCATCTAGCTACTAAATACGGACCCGTAGGTCTGAAGTAAACTACTCACGAGTCATTGGAGGGGCGGTGATGTTGATGAAGAGGCCCTCCAACTCCAAAGTCCCCTCCGACAGGGCACCGGGAAGGGTCTCCAGATGAGATCTCGCGGAAACAGGAACTTGCGGCGGCGGAACTCCCGCTCTAGGTTTCTTTCTAGAGGTTTATGAATTTATAGGACCATATGGCGGTGGAGTTGCATCAAGTGGGCCCCCGAGGGTCCCACAAGCTTGATTGGCGCGACCTAGGGGGGCGGCGACAGGGCTTGTGGCGCCCTCTTGGCCCCCCTCCGGTATCTTTTTCTTCCGGTATTTTTGATATTTTCCATAAAAAATCATCGCGAAAGAATTATTCCGTTTGGACTCCATTCCAAAATCAGATATGAAAAGAGTCAAAAACACAGAAAAAACAGGAACTGGCGCTTGGCACTGAGTTAATAAGTTAGTCCCAAAAAAGATATAAAAGGTAAACAAAACATCCAAAGTTGACAAGATAACAACGTGAAACCATAAAAAAATATAGATACGTTTGAGACATATCAAGCATCACCAAGCTTAACTCCTGCTCGTCCTCGAGTAGGGAAGTGATAAAAAATGAATTTTTGATGCTTTCATGCTACCTAGCATAGATGTCCTTTGTAACTCCTCTTATGTGACGTGAATGTTCAGATCCATTAGATTCAAAACAATAGTTTTCTATTGACGTGGAAACAATAATACTTCAAGCAAACTAGAAAAGTAATCATGAACTTTCAAAATAACAAGGCCGAAAGAAAATTAACCCTATAAAATCATATAGTCTGGCTATGCTCTATCATCATTGCACAACGAATTTAAATCATGCACAACCCCGGTATTGGCCAAGTAATTGTTTTCACACCTTTACTTTCTCAAACCTTTTCAACTCTCACGCAATACATGAGTGTGAGCCATGGTTTTAGCACTATAAGTGGTGTGGAGTGTGGTGGAGGTCTCAAGCCAAACAAGGAGAAGGTGGTCACATTGACTAGGCATATCAATGAGCTATGGAGATGCTCATCAATAGATATCAACGTGAATGAGTAGGGATTGCCATACAAATGATGCATTAGAGCTAGGAGTATGTGAAAGCTCTGCATCCAACTTGCTTGCTCACGAAGACCTAAGGCAATTTTGAGGAAGCCTATCATTGGAATATACAAGCCAAGTTATATATAATGAAAATTTGCCACTAGCTATATGGTGGTGACAAAACGAGAGACTCTCAATCATGAAGATCATGGTGCTTAATATGCACAAGTGTGGAACGGTGGTAGCATTGTCCCTTCTCTCTTTTTCTCTCATTTTTTTGGTGGGCTCTTTGGCCTCTTTTTATTTATTTATTTTGGTGGGCATCTTTGGCCTCTTTTATTTCCTCACATGGGACAATGCTCCATCAATGATGATCATCACACTTTCAACTCAAAACTTAGAGCAACGATGACTCTATATGGAATGCCTTTGGTAGTGTACCGTGACAATGATCTAGCAAGGCATAGACATTAATGGAAACATCATGCTAGCTATCTTACGATCATGCAATGGCAATATAGACGTGGTGGCACATGTCATGGTGGTACTTGCATGGAAATATATCTTGGAATGACTTTGAAAAAGCCATAGTAGGTAGGTATGGTGGCTGTTTTGAGGAAGGCTAATGGTGGGTTTTGTGCACCGGCGAAAGTTGCACGACACTAAAGAAGATAGTGATGGTGGAAGGTGAAAGTGCATCTAAACCATGGACTCAACATTAGTCATGAAGAACTCATATACTTGTTGCAAAAGTTTTATTAGTAATCGAAACAAAGCATTCAATGCATACTCCTAGGGGAAGGGTTGTTAGGTATAAACCATCGCGCGATCCCGACCGCCACACAAAGGATGACAATCAATAGACTAATCATGCTCAGACTTCATCACATAGTGGTTCACCATACGTGCATGCTACGGGAATCACTAACTTTAACACAAGTATTTCTAGATTCACAACACCTTACTAATATAACTTCAATATTACCAAAACCTCAACTCAAAACTAATTGAGATGAATCAAACTTCTCTAACTATTCAATGCACATGAAGGTGGACGTTTTCGTATCCCTTTGGGTAACTACCCCTTTTGAGACTACTTTCAAAGCATAGATCAACTGCCAAGCCATGCACTGCTGTGCTCTAAAAGATATAAGTGAAGCACATAGAGCAAAAGTATCTAGCTCAAAAGATATAAGTGAAGCACATGTGAGCTGAATTGTCTACCAAAGGATATAAGTGAAGCTCGACAAAATCACGGTGAGTGCATGTCTCTCTCTCTAGGTGTGCAGCAAGGATGATTGTGACACAACAAAAATAAAAGACTCCTACGATGCAAGACGCTCCAAGCAAAAACACATAACATGTGGTGAAGAAAAATATAGCCCCAAGTAACGTTACCGATGGATTGAAGACGAGAGAGGGGATGCCTTCCCAGGGCATCCCCAAGCTTAGGCTTTTACGGCATCCTTGAATCTCGTGGGGTGCTTTGGGCATCCCCAAGCTTGAGATCTTGCCACTCCTTATCTCTTTGTCCATAAGAACTTCACCCAAAACTTGAAAACTTCACAACACGAAACTTAAACAGAAACTCGTGATAAAATTAGTATAAGAAAGCAAACCACCACTTCCTTAGGTACTGTAGCAAACTTAAATTCTACTTATGCTGATGTTGGGTTACTTTATTTTCAATGCTCCATGGCTAATACCCCCCGATACTATCCATAGTTTCATCAAAATAAGAAACCAACACAACAAAAACAGAATCTGTTAACAGCAGACCAGTCTGTAGAAATCTGTATATTTTGTATATTTATAGTACTTCAAAAATTCTGAACAATTACGACAGTATGAAGAATTTGCGTAGAAATTATCAGAAAAACGAATCAACTCAAAAGCTCTTACAGAAAAAAAATGAAAATTATTTTCGTGAGCACAAAGTTTCTGTCTTTTCCAGCATGACCAAAGATCATCCCCAAGACTAATCATAACGGTTTTGCTTGGCACAAACGCAAAAAGAAACACAAAAAACACAATCATAACAGAATTATGAAAGTGTGGAAAACACAAAACAGAAAGAAAAAGGATAGATTCGTTGGGTTGCCTCCCAACAAGCGCTATTGTTTAACGCCCTTAGCTAGGCATTGATAATTCAATGATGCTCACACAAAAGACAAGAATTGAAGCACAACGAGAGCATCATAAAGCATGTGAAAATCACATCTAAGTCTAACATACTTCCTATGCATAGGCATTTTATAGGAAAACAGATTGTCAAGACAACCAATAGCTGCCATATGCAAGGAAGAAGAAAAGGACAAGAGCAATCTCAACATCACGAGAGGTGATTTGGTAACATGAAGGTTTCTACCACAATATTTTCCTCTCTCATAGCAATTACATGTGGGATCATATTCAAATTCAACAATATAGCTATCCCATAGGATATTCTTTTCATGATCCACATGCATGCAAAGTTGACGCTCTTCAAAAATAGTGGGATTATCATCAACTAAAGTCATGACTTTTCCAATCCCACTTTCAATATTGTTGCAAATATCATATTCATCATGAGGTTTGAACAAATTTTCAAGATCATAAGAAAGATCATCACCCCAATCATGATTATTGCAACAAGTAGTGGACATAGCAAAACTAGCATCCCCAAGCTTAGGGTTTTGCATATTTTCAGCATGATTGTCATTAATAGAATTTATAGTGAAACCATTGCAATCATGCTTTTCATCCAAGGATCCCTCGTGAAACACTTCATAAATTTCTTCCTCACAATTTTCAGATTCACACATCTCAAGCAAAACTCCATAAAAATAGTCAAGTGCCCTCAACTTACTAGCAATTGGATCAACATAATTGGATCTCTTAAAGAGATTAGCAAGTGGGTGAGGATCCATATCACTAGATTTTTAGCAAGCGAAGATGTAAGCATAATGAAGGCACATGGCACACAAGCAAAGGAAAACCGGCAAAGGAAAACGGAAAAAAGGCAAAAGGCAAAAGAAAACAGCAAAGGAGAAAGGCAAATGAAAACGACAAATGCGAAGTGGGGGAGAAGAAAACGAGAGGCAACTGGCAAAAAAGTAAATGCAAGAGATGAGTTTGTGAGACCTACTTGGATAGATCTCTCCTTCCCCGGCAACGGTGCCAGAAATTCTTCTTGCTACTGCGACAACAGACCTTCCTTGGTACGGCGCCAAGAATCCTGCTGCAGCGGCTACGCCTTAGGGACTTCCTAGGCAAATATGAAAAGGATTCCCTCATGGCCTTGGAGCCTTGCATTGGTGTTCCCTCGAAGCGGAAAGGGTGATGTAGCACAGCGGCGGTAAGTATTTTTCTCAGTTTTGAGAACCAAGGTATCGATCCAGTGAAGGAGTATCACATGTGCTTGCATAAACACAAAGAGCTTGCTCCCAACGCTATGAAGGGGTTGTCAATCCCTTATAGATTGTTTGCCAAGTGAGAACTGAAAGCAAGAAAGTAACAAAACAATGTAAAAGTGGAGGTGTAAACGATGGGTGTGAATAGACATGGGGGCCGTAGTGTTTACTAGTGGCTTCTCTCATGAAAGCAAGTAGACGGTGGGTGAACGAATTACTGTCGAGCAATTGATAGAACCGCGCAAAGTCGTGACGATATCTATGGCAATGATTATATCTATAGGCATCACGTCCAAAACAAGTAGACCGATACTTTCTGCATCTACTACTATTACTCCAGACGTCGACCGCTAGCCAGCATGCATCTAGTGTATTAAGTCCAAAAGAACAGAGTAACGCCTTAAGCAAGATGACATGATGTAGATGGACAATCTCATATCTACGACAAAGCCCACCTTGTTACCCTTGACAGAAACTACATGATGTGTGCCTTGCTGCCCCTACTGTCACTGGGAAAGGTCACCACACGGTAAGAACCCAAAACCAAGCACTTCTCCCATTGCAAGAATCATAGATCTAGTTTGCCAAACAAAACCCAAGACTCGGAGAGGCTTAGAAGGATATCAAATCATGCATATTAGAAATCAGCAAAGACTCAAATATATATCATAGATAATCTGATCACAAATCCGCAATTCATCGGATCTCGACAAACACACCGCCAAAGAGGATTACATTGGATAGATCTCCATGAAGATCATGGAGAACTTAGTATTGAAGATCCAAGAGAGAGAAGAAGCCATCTAGCTACTAACTACGGTCCCGTAGGTCTGAAGTGAACTACTCACGAGTCATTGGAGGGGCGATGATGTTGATGAAGAGGCCCTCCAACTCCAAAGTCCCCTCCGGCAGGGCACCGGGAAGGGTCTCCAGATGAGATCTCGCGGAAACAGGAACTTGCGGCGGCGGAACTCCCAATCTAGGTTTCTTTCTGGAGGTTTCTGAATTTATAGGACCATATGGCGGTGGAGTTGCATCAAGTGGGCCCCCGAGGGGCTCACAAGCTTGATTGGCATGACCTAGGGGGTGGGCGCGGCGATAGGGCTTGTGGCGCCCTCGGGGCCCCCCTCCGGTATCTTTTTCTTCCGGTATTTTTGATATTTTCCATAAAAAATCATCGCGAAAGAATTATTCCGTTTGTACTCCATTCCAAAATCAGATCTGAAAAGAGTCAAAAACACAGAAAAAACAGGAACTGACGCTTGGCATTGAGTTAATAAGTTAGTCCCAAAAAAGATATAAAAGGTAAACAAAACATCCAAAGTTGACAAGATAACAGCGTGAAACCATCAAAAATTATAGATACGTTTGAGATGTATCAAGATGTTCGACCCTTTCTTGATATTGATATATGAAACCTGATCGTATGGATATCGTTTACCTCTTGATGCATGCTCTTACAAGCTGATTGATCATGACATTGCACTCAAATTAGATTTTCACAAATTACCTACTTAGTGCTATAGCACGTATAGTTGTTGCCTCGTTCCAAACCTGGGTTGTTTGTGAGTACATTCAAAGTACTCATTGGCTTGCCACTGGTTATTTCATTGACCACGTAAGAGAGAACATGAGATGGTGAAGAATACCTTGGTGACATTCCTGCGAGCTAGGACGCTTCCTAATCAAAATGCATGTAGGGTTAAGGCAGATGGCATGGATTCACACTATCCTTGAAGATTTCTATTCTAGTGTATATGAAGACTTGGCAATAATAGCCATATCCGAGCAAAGTGGTATGTATGGATGTAAGACTCTTGTTATTCAGTTTCTGTGTGTTCAGTGAGCATTGATCTTTGGGATCGCTGTACACGTGCATTCGGCAATCTTGACTTACAAGTCAGGGTCCCCACACCGGGTTGACCAACTTCATCATAGATGAGTGTGACCAATACCATACCCTCACTAATCCCTTCGTTCAAACATTCTATTTCTTGAATAAGCATGATCCACCTTTAGTGTAGTTTAAACTCTATGCTGAAATGCGCCAAATACCGCTTACTGAGTTCTATGAGATATGTTTAATTCCCTCTCACGAGGAGTTAAGAGAACCCAAACCAGGTGAATTTGAGGATTGCCGCTCACCTTAACAGTCGGTGAGACGAGGGGCCTGTTGAAAGCCATAACCCCAAGGCTGCAGTTTCCTTCAGTGCACTACTTTGCTTTATTTATCATGAAGTGTTTAACTGCCAGGGAGAAGGGTAGTATCCTTAGCCCACCTGATCTTGCCATTTTGCGTCGAGCACTCCATAATGATCACACGTTTAATTTGGGAGCTATTATTGCTTGATGTTTACACAATAACAGATCTAAGGGTAAAATCCACGGTGGTATTTATGCCACTCGCTAATCAAAATGCTTTAACATCCCTTTCCGTCAGGATGACTATCTTTAACCACAAGTTTATCTAGATCGCCACTCTATGATAGATCACCGATTTATTGACAGTGATGATTCCTTAGCTAAGCTCCCATATAACCTAGTCTTTAGTGAGGTTACTTGAGATATTATCCCATTGCGTGCACCTGTTTTATTTGATTCTATTGCTAGGAATGGATAGAGGATCATGCCTGACGACATTATTGCCTACCAGAACACTCACGCAGCGGCCGAGTGGGAGCCTCAGGAGTGGGACTCTCTGGTGTCGCCACCCAAACACTTCAAAATGAGGCTGGACGGCTACTACTGGTGGTGATTACCAACTAGGCCAAAATCCTAAGCTTGGGGGAGTACGTGTTTCCACCGACTTTACCTTCATGATTGCATATTCTAGTTGTCGGTGTTCACACTCTTGCATGGTGCTATCCTTGTTAGATTTATTTTCTTCCCTTCTTCTTGTGTGTTTCAAAAACTTGCAGAAAATCTAAAAATATTTCTCACTTGTTTTTGGTTTTTCTTTCTAGAGTAATTTAGTTGTAGTATTGAAAGAAAACCCAAAAATATTTCTATTTTTTCCTTTTACTTGTTGAGAGCTTTCCCGTGTAAATAGTTTTCTTTTTTTAGTGTTGCCTACTTTAATTTGTTTTCTTCTTGAAAAAAAGTAAAAACTCCAACAAAAATTTAGTGTGTTTCTCTGAATTTATTTTCCATTCTTTGAGTTATACCCCTATTTTCGACTGGCTTGACTTGGCCGACGTTCATGCATGTAGTTGCATCAGAACAAACAGAGCCTCCACAATATTTATGTTCATGGTGTTTATATCCTACTCATGCTAGTACGTGATACGTCTCCAACGTATCTATAATTTTTGATGGTTTCATGCTATTATCTTGTCAAACTTTGGATGTTTTGCATGCCTTTTTTTTGGGACTAACTTATTAATTCAGTGCCAAGTGCCAGTTCCTGTTTTTTTTCCATATTTTTACCCCTTTTAGAGGAGATTTTGAAACGGAGTCCAAACGGAAGAAAATCCGCGAAAAGATTTTTTCTTGAACGGAAGAAGATCGGGGGACTTGGGAGCCAAGCCAGAAGAGCCCCAGGAGCCCCACAAGCCCCCACACTGCGGCCAGGGGGGCACCATGCAGGCTTGTGGCCCCCTGGAGGTCCCCTGACCTAGATCTTGCGCCTATAAATTCCCAAATATTCCCAAAAAAACCAGGGGAGCATCATAATCACTTTTCCGCCGCCGCAAGCTTCTGTCTCCGCAAGATCCCATCTGGGGCACGTCCTGGTGCCCTGCGGGAGGGGGGATTCGGACACGGAAGGCTTCTCCATCAACACCATGACCTCTCCGATGATGCGTGAGTAGTTCACCATAGTCCTACGGGTCCATAGCTAGTAACTAGATGGCTTCTTCTCTCTCTTGGATCTTCAATACAAAGTTCTCCATGATCTTCATGGAGATCTATATGATGTAATTGTCTTTTGCGTTGTGTTTGTCGAGATCCAATGAATTATGGATTTATGATCAGATTATCTATGAATCTTATTTGAGTTTCTTCTGATCTCTCTTATGCATGATTTCATATCCTTGTAATTCTGTTCGAGTGGTGGGTTTTGTTTGGCCAACTAGATCTATGATTCTTGCAATGGGAGAAGTGCTTGGTTGGGTTCATATCGTGCGATGATCTCACCCAGTGACAGAAGGGGTAGCGAGGCACGTATCGTGTTGTTGCCATCAAGGGTAAAAAGATGGGGTTTTCATCATTGGTTTGAGATTATCCCTTTACATCATGTCATCTTGCTTAAAGCGTTATTCCGTTCTTCATGAACTCAATACACTAGATGCATGCTGGATAGCAGTCGATGTGTGGAGTAATAGTAGTAGATGCAGGAAGTATCGGTCTACTTGTCTCGGACTTGATGCCTATATGCTAGATCATTGCCTTAGATATCGTCATGACTTTGCGCGGTTCTATCAATTGCTCGACAGTAATTTGTTCACCCACCGTATTACTTGCTATTTTGAGAGAAGCCTCTAGTGAACACTATGGCCCCCAGGGTCTACTCCACACCATATTTTCAGCCTTACACCTTTTTACTTCGTTGCACTTTCTGCCTTCAGATCTCACTTTGCAAACAATCTTGAAGGGATTGACCACCCCTTTGAAGCGTTGGGTGCAAGCTTGTTTGTGTTTGCGTAGGTACTCTGGACTTGACGAGACCCTCCTTCTGGATCGATACCTTGGTTCTCAAACTGAGGGAAATACTTACTGCTCCTGTGCTGCATCACCCTTTCCTCTTCAAGGGATAAACAATTGCAAGCCCAATATCCGTCAACATGTCAATTTCTCGCGCTGTTGTTCGAGAAGTAGAAGAAGGATTTTTGGTGCCGTTGCCGGGGAGGAAGATCAAGTCAAGAACTCATCCAAGTAAGTGTCGTAAACTCATCTCTGGCATTTACTTTGTTCGTGAGTTGCCTCTCGTTTTCCTCTCCCCCACTTCATTTGCCTTTTTCGTTCGCCTTTTCATTCGCCCTTTTCTCTCGCTTGCTTTCTGTTCGCTTGTGTGCCATGTGCCTTCAATATGCTTGCATCTTCGCTTGTTGAAAATCTAGTGATATGGATCCTCATCCACTTGCTAATCTCTTTAAGAGATCCAATTATGTTGATCCAATTGCTAGTGAGTTGAGTGCACTTGACTATGTTTATGGAGTTTTGCTTGAGATGCGTGAATATGAAAATTGTGAGGAAGAAATTTATGAAGTGATTCACGAGGGCTCCTTGGATGAAAAGCATGATTGCAATGGTTTCACTATAAATTCTATTAGTGACAATCATGCTAAAAATATGCAAAACCCTAAGCTTGGGGATGCTAGTTTTGCTATGTCCACTACTTGTTGCAATGATCATGACTGGGGCGATGATTTTTCTTATGATCTTGAAAATTTGTTTAAGCCTCATGATGAATATGATATTTGCAATATTATTAAAAGTGGGTTTGGAAAAGTCATGACTTTAGTTGATGATAATCCCACTATTTTTAAAGAGCGTCAACTTTGCATGCATGTGGATCATGAAAAGAATATCCTATGTGATAGTTACCTTGTTGAATTAGAATATGATCCCACATGTAATTATTACGAGAGAGGGAAATATTGTGGTAGAAACTTTCTTGTTACCAAATTACCTCTTGTTATGTTGAGATTGCTATTTTCTATTTCTTCTTCCTTATATTTGGTAACTATTGGTTGTCTTGCCAATTTGTTTTCCTATAAAATTCCTATGCATAGGAAGTATGTTAGACTTATATGTGATTTTCACATGCTTTATGATGCTCTCGTTGTGCTTCAATTCTTGTCTTTTGTGTGAGCATCATTGATTTATCAATGCCTAGCTAAGGGCGTTAAACAATAGCGCTTGTTGGGAGGCAACCCAATGAATTTATCTTTTTCTTTCTGTTTTGTTGCGTCCACACCATCATAATTCTGTTGTGATTGTGTTTTTTGTGTTTGAGCCAAGCAAAACCTTTATGACTAGTCTTGGTGATGGTTGTTCGATCCTGTTGGAAAAAGACAGAAACATTTCGCTCACGAGATGATTTTTCATTTTTATTAAGAAAGAGCTTTTGTGTTGATTCTTTTTGCTTCTTATTGATACGCTTTTTCCACAGACCTTCGTAATTTTTCAGATTTTTTAGGTACCAGAATTATACGAAGTATACAGATTGCTACAGACTGGTCTGTTTTTGATAGATTCTATTTTTGTTGAGTTGGTTGCTTGTTTTGATGAAACTATGGTTAGTATCGGGGGGTACTAGCCATGGAAAAGTGAGAATACAGTAGCCCAAAACCAATATACATGGAATTCAAGTTTGCTACAGTACCAAAAGAAGTGGTAGTTTGTTTTCTTGTACTAATGTTATCACAAGTTTCTGTTTAAGTTTTGCGTTGTGAAGTTTTCAAGTTTTGGGTGACGTTCTCATGGACAAAGAGATAAGGATTGGAAAGAGATCAAGCTTGGGGATTCCCAAGCCCCCCCAAGCCAAATTGAAGGACACCAAAAAGCCTAAGCTTGGGGATGCCCCGGGAAGGCATCCCCTCTTTCGTCTTCAATCCATCGGTAACATTACTTGGAGCTATATTTTTATTCACCACATGATATGTGTTTTGCTTGGAGCGTCTTGTACCATAGGAGTCTTTTCTTTTTGTTATGTCACAATCATCCTTGCTGCACACCTTTTTGAGAGAGAGAGACATGCACTCATCGTGATTTTGCTAGAATGCTCATTGTGCTTCACTTATATCTTTTGAGCTAGATACTTTTGCTTATTGTGCTTCACTTATATCTTTTGAGCTAGATACTTTCGCTCTCGTGCTTCACTTATATCTTTAGAGCACGGCGATGCATGATTTGGTAGTTGGCTTATGCTATGAAAGTAGTCCCAAATGTGCTAGGTACCCAAAGAGGATGCAAAAACCTCCATCTTTAATGTGCATTGAGTAGAAAGAAAAGTTTCGATTCCTCTAAATTAGTTTTGAGACATGGATTCGGTGATATTAAAAGCTATGTTAGTAGGGTGTTGTGAATCTAGAAATACTTGTGTTGAAATTAGTGATTCACGTAGCATGCACGTATGGTGAACCGCTATGTTAGGAAGTCGGAGCATAATTGATCTATTGATTGTCATCCTTTGTGTTGAGGTCGGGATCGCGCGATGGTTTACACCTACCAACCCTTCCCCTCGGAGTATGCGTTTAGCACTTTGTTTCGATTACTAATAAAAACTTTTGCAACAAGTATGTGATTTATTTATTACTAATGTGAGTCCATGGTATAGATGCACTTTCACCTTCCACCATTGCTAGCCTCTCTAGCGCCGCGCAATTCTCGCCGGTGCACAAACCCACGAAATTCCTTCCTCAAAACAGCCACCATACCTACCTACTATGACATTTTCATAGCCATTCCGAGATATATTGCCATGCAACTACCACCGTTCCGTCTCATGACTTGTGTCGTCACTCTCATATTGCCTTTGCATGATCATACTAGATCGCTGCACATCACGGTACACTGCCGGAGGCATTTCCTATGGAGTCATTATAATTGCGGTCTTTGAGCTGTGAGTAAATAAAAGTGTGATGATCATCATTATTAGAGCATTGTCCCATGTGAGGAAATAAAAAATAAAAAGAAAAAAAGAGGCCTAGAGCCCAAATAAAAAAAAGAGAAATGAGAGAAAAAGAGAGAAGGGACAATGCTACTATCTTTTTCCGCACTTGTGCTTCATGTTAGCACCATGTCCTTCATGTTAGAAATGAGAGAAGTATTTCTGTTTTCGTGTCAATAGCAAACTATTGTTTTGAATCTTACAGATCTGAATATTCATGCCACGTGAAAGAAGTTGCAAAGGACAACTATGCTAGGTAGCATTCCACATGAAAAATTCATTCATTTACACTTCCCTACTCGAGGACGAGCAGGAGTTAGTACGCAACGATGATCATTCACAAAGCATGTTCATGACCGTCTTCGATCTCTAGTTAGTCACTTCCCAACCTATTTGCTAGCCTTCACGTGTACTAAGCGGGAAAATTGCTTCTGCATCAAAATCCTTGAAACAAAGTTATTCCAGACGAGTCCACCATACCTACCTATATGCGGTATTACCGTGTCGTTCCAAGTAAATTTGCATGTGCCACCTCTAATATTTCAAACGAACTTATGTTTTGTGTGCCTTGATCGCACATGGAGCGACAGACGGTGGTCTATATCTTCCATGCTAAGTGGGTTATTCTCATGATGAATGTTTATTCACTCGTCCTTGCACGAGAGGAGCTAGTAATAGGGACTCCAAATCCCGATTCATAAATTAAAAATAATTAAACAAAACTCCCCCTGGATTGTTGTTGGTATGGACGATGCCCGTGGATTCGGCTAGCCATGGAGTTTGTTTGATTGGTGGAGAGGGAGTAAACCTTTACTTTTACCGCATGGGAACCGCCGCTAATTTGCTTAGCATGGAAGATTTCGATAACTCTTGGTTGTAACGTTGACACAAAGGGTGCACCTCCCAAAATAATTTATCTCTTATTTTCACCATGAGCTTTGACGCCTCTGCAAATTCCTGGTTCCCTCTGCGAAGGGACTTTCTATTTTGTTACTTTATTTTTACTTTGAGTCATCACCTTCTCAAATAAGGACCATACCTAAGAGAACTAGTGTCATCCTTATGCTTTGTGTCTAGTTAATCATTGTTTGCAGCATGACTGGATCTCTTTTACCATCAATTACAATGTCTAGTCGCTGCTTAAACTTTAGAGGTGTTGTGCATTTATGTTTTGCGGACTCAGAAAGGGCCAGCGAGATACCATTATTGTCATACTATATCTTGATCATTTTGACAAAGTGTTGATGTTTGAGATATCTTATTATTGCTTGCTAGTTGATTATGACATTGATATGAGCTAATCGAGTTTCTAAGGGTTATTGTCGATATGGTTAGTCATGATTTATGCTGAAAACTTGAGTGCTCTCTAAGCATGTATATGTAAACAAGAACAAAAGAGTTCATAAAAGTTTTTCTTTATCACTTTCAGTTTGTCAACTGAATTGCTTGAGGACAAGCGATGTGTTAAGCTTGGGGAAGTTTATACGTCTCCATCGTATCTACTTTTCCTATCGCATTTGCTCTTGTTTTGGACTCTAATTTGCATGATTTGAATGAAACTAACCCGAGCTGACGCTGTTTTCAGCAGAACTACCATGGTGTTGTTTTTGTACAGAAATAGAAGTTTTCGGAATGGAACGAAACTTTTTGGAGATTTTTTATGAAATATATAAAAAATATTGGAACCAGGATCCACATGAGGGGAGCCATGACAGTCCACTAGATATCAGGGCACGCCAGGCCCCACTGGCGTGGACTGGTGTCTAGTGGGGCCCACATGTCTCCTCTGACTCTAATTCCAACGCTATAAATTCCTATTTTCGGAGAGAAAAAAAATCAGAGATGAAGTTTCATCGTGTTTGATGATATGGAGTCACCGCCACCTCCTGTTCTTCATTGGGAGGCCTAATCTGGAGTCCGTTTGGGACTCCGGAGAGGGGAATCTTCGTTCTTCGTCATCACCAACCCTCCTCCATTGCCAATTCCGATGAAGAGCTGGATGAGATTCATCATGTAATCGAGTTAGTTTTGTTAGGGCTTGGTCCTCCACTATGTTCGGAGATAGATGTTGCTATGACTTTGCTATGCTTAATGCTTGTCACTAGGGCCATAATTTCAGATCTGCAATGTTTATGTCTTCATCAATATATCTATGCTCCTGATTCGATCTTGCAAGTTATATGCACCTATTATGTGTTATGATCTGCATACCGCAAAGTGACAATAAGTGGGATTCATTTCGGTGATTACCGTAGTTTGAGGAGTTCATGTATTCATTATGTGTTAATGCTTTGTTCCAGTTGTTAGAGCATATATCTCCATATGTGGTTTTGGTAATTGATGACAATTCCTATGGACTAATGGTTGCCTTAAGTTATATTTATAGGATTTGTCCATAGGCACTTCTTGAAGTTCATCTGTTGGGTTCAAGGAGTTTATATGATGACCAAGATGGTATTCAAGGTATTATCCAAAGAATGGTCATAGAGAAACAAGGTTAATCAAGATCTCAGACAAAGAGTAAATCAGGATGATCAACACACAAAGCGTACAAGATGTACCGAGAGGGATCAAGTGATCCCATGGTATGGTAAGCATTGTCCACTACGTGTTTGTGTACTAACCCATGGTCTTCGTGAAAGTTCTATGTGGGGGGTTAGGTGTGTTTCCATGGGCTTGCGTCAAAAGGAAGATCTCATACAAACCATGAAGGATGACGTCAAGTGGTGATCGTCATCAAGATTGTGGTGTGCAAGTTCAAGTGGATCAGCAAGAATATATCATGCTTGAAGCTTGCCGTCCATTGTGGTGGCAATGGACTTGTGAAGATATGCTGAAAAGTGGCTCACCCATAATGAGTATGGGGGAGCAATCAACTGGTCTTCATCAAGCCAACACAATCAAGAAAGGTGGTCCATCTTGAGGAAGCCAAGATCATCATCATCTAGCTCAAGAGGACGAGGTGCATGGTATAGGTTTGCCCTTGATAGGTTTTCTGTTTTAGGATAGATTGATGTTCTGTCAAGGGGGGCTCTCAAGTGAGTAGCTTGATCGTATCGTTCGTTGAGAGCTCAAACCATTTCCATCCTTCATCATACTTCTTGGTTCTTATTTGGTGTTTCTCTTTGTGAGTTTTAGAGCTTATGGTCATCTTCATGACAAGCTCGAATTCATCGAAAACGGAGTCCATATGCATCTACTATGATGTTTCCGATGTTGGAGTTTTTACCGGTTCTTCATTCATAGAGGTCTCACATCTCTATATCATTGGCATTTTCATATCTGTATGGTCTTAAGATTTCCGCTCTTATGCCGGATAGCTCTTGTCGTCCTGAATCCAACAAGCTTGGGTTTGCTCGATTCGGAGCTCGTATGCGAAAGTTATGGCTTTTTCATGGGCTCAACGGTAATACTGCTCGCCATAGCGGTAGTACCGCTAGAGCTGGCGGTAGTACCGCTGGCCCAGCGGTAGTACCGCCCCTGGTCAGCGGTAGTACCACTCCAGGACTTTAGTACCGTCATCCTTGCGGCTGTACTACGTCGGACTTTTTGCGAAGACTTTCTTGGCGGTGGTTGGCCCGGTAGTATCTTTACGCTACCATGGACCCAGCGGTAGTACCGCTGCAGCCAGCGGTAGTACCGCTGGAGGGTCAGCGGTAGTACCGCTGCAGCCAGTGGTAGTACCGCTGGAGGGTAAGCTGTAGTACCGCTGGAGGGTCAGCGGTAGTACCACTGCAGCCAGCGGCAGTACTATTGGTCTCGGGCTGTAAGTGGGGGTAACGGTCTGACTCCTTCCCCCACTATATAAAGGGGGTCTTCTTCCCCCTTGGTCAATTCTATCCGTTGAGCTGGTGTTCTTCCCCCATTGTTGACCTTCTTAGAGCTTGCTAAATCTCAATCCCTCTAATGATTCTTGCTTGTTCTTGAGGGAAAAGAGAGAGGAGATCTAGATCCACATCTCCACCAATCACTTTCTCCTCTATGTGAGGGAAACCCCTTGGATCTAGATCTTGGAGTTCTTTGTGAGCTCCTTGTTCTTCCTCTTATATTTCTCCATAGCTTTTGTTGTTGTGGAGGTATTTGAGTGTGAGGGACTTTTCCACTTCGTGTGTTCTTGCCATTGCATTAGTTGCATCAGTTTGAGTTCTCCACGGTGATACGTGGAATTGAAGTTTGAGAAGCTTATTACCTTTGGTACTTAGTACCCTAGATATTGTTCTTCGTGGATGCTTTGGCTTCTTAGAAGCTTGGTGGTGTCTCGGAGCTCAATCATTGTGGTGTAAAGCTCCGGTCAAGCGTCGGGGTCTCCAATTAGGTTGTGGAGATTGCCCCGAGCAATTTGTACGGGTACCGGTGACCGCCCCCAAGGTTTGCCATTTGTATGGGTTCGGTGACCTCCCTCAAGGGTCCCTTAGTGGAATCACGGCATCTAGCATTGTGCGAGGACGTGAGGAGATTACGGTGGCCTTAGTGGCATCTTGGGGAGCATTGTGCCTCCACACCGCTCCAACAGAGATTAGCATCCGCAAGGGTGCGAACTTCGGGATACATCATCGTCTCCGTGTGCCTCGGTTATCTCTTACCCGAACCCGTTACTTATGCACTTTACTTTGTGATAGCCATACTGTTTATTGTCATATATCTTGCTATCACTTAGTTGTTTATCTTGCTTAGCATAAGTTGTTGGTGCACATAGGTGAGCCTAGTTGTTGTAGGTTTTGTGCTTGACAAATTAAACGTTAGTTTTATTCCGCATTTGTTCAAGCCTAAACCGTAATTATTTTAAAGCGCCTATTCACCCCCCCTCTAGGCGACATCCACGTCCTTTCACGAGTTCTCTATTAAAAGGAGGCCTTAATATCCCTTAGTATCCTTATGGACCCCGCTGCCATGGGAGGGTAGGAAAAAATATGCCATGCAAGTTCTTTTCCATAAGCACATATGGCTATTTACGAAATACGTGCCTACATTAGATTGATGAATGTGAGCTAGTTCTGTGTTGCCCTATGTTGTGACTGTTATATGATGAACATTATCCGGCAATGTCACCGATACAGTGCCTACGAGTTTTCCACATATTGTGCTTACTAAGTTACTATTGTTGCTACTGCTATTACAACTACTACAAAACTGCTATCACTTTTACCGTTACTGCTGCTACTGTTACTACTACTATCATATTACTATGCTACTGATCAATGTGCTGCAGATACCAAATCTCCAAGTGTGGTTGAATTGGCCACTTAGCCGCTAATACCTGCAAATATTTTTTGGCCCCCCTTGTGTCGAATCTATAAATTTGGGTTGAATACTCTACCATCGAAAACTATCGCGATCCCATATACTTGTGGGTTATCAATCCTCAACAAGCAGATGCTCCAATTTGTTGATGGATTTCTCCACATAGACCAGGTCATTGATGTATGCCACCGATAGGTATGTCTTCCTAATGTGGGTGTGCACTTTGACAATAATGGTGAATTGTCGCCCTACGCCGGCAGCCGCAATTGGATCCGTGCGTTAAGGTTGAAGTGATGAAGAGATGTGCATCCTCTCTCCATTATTTCTCATTGTGGGTGTGCTTCTTGTGTTGTGTGGCACGATCAAAAGGTGGAAGAGATGAAGGTAAATGGCCGTAGGAATTAATGGGTGGGCATCGGACGGCCTAGCATTTCGGCACGTCCGCATGGCAGTTTTTGCAGCCCTTAAGTGCATGGTGGCGCACGTATAACTGCACCACGACACCGGGTGCATCGCAACCATGTGTATATGGCGCACCAAACATGGAGGGATGCTCACACAGCGCTCACGCATGGATGCGGGCAGAGCGAGCCGCGGTCGCCTCAATCTGTCGCCTCATACGTAGAGCAGTTCGTGACGGTGCGTACAAAATGTTCGTTTGCTATGTAATAAAATGCAAACATTTTTTTATTATTAACCATTGTCATTTATCCCTCCTTTGTCCCGTCTTGTCACCACGTTGCCCCTTGAGGATTCCAATGCACGCTTGGGGAGCATGCACGCGTTTCTTTAGGCCTTCCCATTCCCGTGCAACCGCGCAAGTTCCCACGCAAGCTTCCCGTCCGGCTCGCCGAAATCCCACAAACCCCCAATGATTGGCTGCCTACTTTATTACCCCTCATGTACGGTGTCTACAACCGCATTCATCCCCTCTCTCCTTGTAGCTTCTCTAATTTTCTTGTCCCCAGATCGCCAATGGCACCCGTCCGTTATCGTCGCACCGTAACTCCGCGAGAGGACAACTCGAGCTCGGAGGCTGCACCACATCGGTGGTGGAGTCCGCAAAAGCGTGTAGTGCGCATGGCGTCCTTGTTGGGTGTGCACACGCCACCCACCACACGCTTCGCCACCCCACTGTCGGCCACCACGACTATCGCCCGCTCCGCCATCGCGGCCCGAAGGCGGGAGGAGGAGGCCGCCGACAATGTCCAGCCGCTTTGATTTTGCGTCAACGGCCTTGCGCGCTACATCAAGTTCCTACATGAGTTGAAGGAGTGCAGGTCGAGAACAAAGAGGCTCACCGCTGCGGTGGCCGCAGCTCATGCACCAGTGGTTGTGCGAAATGAAAAGATCCACGCCGAGTCCCGCCGCTTCGAGGAGGCGCGTCAGGAGCGGCGGAGGGCAGCAACGACTGGTGGTGGATTTGACTCCTCCAACTCGTTGGTAGGATCATCCTCCTCTAACTCTTACTAAACGCGCTTGGAAAAGGAGAGGTTGTTGGAAGTAGTACAAAGCCCCTCCATAGTACTAGTATTTAGGGGCTATTTTGTTCAGTTCATTGAACTGTACCACATACTTTAAATAGGCTAGTATATATAGTTGAACTTGCTATTTTAGTACGTGGTTGGCAATAATTGAGGAAAAGATTGTTCGGTTCAGCTGCCGTGTTGAACTGTTTTGTACAAAGACCACTACTTCATCTATGAATGTAATCTATGTGTACTGAATTTCAGTTGCAAAATTGCACTATAATAGTGATTTTGTTCCTGCGAAATTTGACAATTTCTAGTGTTACAATGATGTTAAATGTAAATTTTACTAGATAGACAAATGCCAATGTTTCCAATTTGAGAAATGGCAATTTACCCAATTCTACAAATGGAAATCTAAACTCATTGTATGTACTAAGCACACGAGTCATCATACACAACCATTTGCGATGATGAAATGAAAAATCCTTCGCGCCAAATTTTGGCTTGGCTTAGTAGCAAAGGAACCATTACCCCCGGCCTGCATAAACGTATTCAATCTAAAATGTTTCCAACGATGGTGAAAGGAGACGCCTCCCCGATGAGCGCGAGGGGGACTGCTCAGACGTAGTTAGCATCAGAATTGTGTTACAAGGTGTCACCCTCGGTACTCGATAGTAGTTCTGTAGAGTCGTACAACTAAGGGGGTGTGAGGTGATGTGTCGGGCTTAGGATGTCGATCACGTTGATCGAGTCATCGATGATGAACTGGGGAAATAGGGACGAGGTGAGGGTGAGGGAGTCCTAGACTAAGGGGTCCTCGGGCCGTCGGCCTATCTCCCATGGGCCAGGCTGGTGGGCTGCTTTGTGGCTATTGCGTGAAGGTCGATCTATCAAATAACTTCGTATTCAAGGAGGAAACCTTTTGTGCCTTGGTGTGTCCTCCAAGAGAAGATGGTCGGATCGACATGTTTATCTCCTGATGTAACCGACCATATGTAACCCTATGAACCCCTGGTGTCTATATAAGCCAGTGGGTTATAGTTCATAGGGACATCGACAAAACCATCATCTAGGGTTTATCTCATATCTGTAATCATCATACACACAATCAATACAATCAAGCACGACATTGGGTTTTACCTCCACGAGAGGGCCTAGACCTGGGTAAATACCGTGTCTCCGTTCACTGTTTCCCATTGATCCAAGACCCACAACTTGGGACACTCTACCCGAGATCCGGCGGTTTTGACACTCACATTGGTGCTTACATTGAGGGTTCCTCTATTGGGTCGCCAAAGGATCGATGGCTCGAGTATTCGTCAACGATGACATCCACACCGGGGACGTGTTCATCCCCGATCGGCTACTCGCATCAGACAACATCGTGCTTTGCGCCTGTAATAGCCCGGAACCGAAGCTCTAGATGCCTTCCATGTTTGTCGTGACCGCCGTTTTAATTATTTATTTTTGCATTGCATCATTTCATCGTGCCATCATGCCATTAGTTTTTGCAACTTAAATAAATAAATTGTATGAATCTTTGATCCATTTAAAGTGAGGGAAATTCACACGGTGATTTCTCTTTATATCATATCCTCCCAATATTTTAGCAAGCTATAACGAATATTCCTTTAACTGGAATTAACGTTACCGGATTTGCAAAATAAAATCCATGCTTTCTCTATCTCAATTCTTGCCTTCAAACTTTGCCCATTAATTGTTTCATCACTTTCTCAAGATCTACAAAAAATTCTCAAATTTTGTTAAACTTCGTAGCACCCACCTCCTATTAAAACCTATTTGAATTTAATTCCAATGATTTTGAATTCAACTTCACACTTGTGTCTATTTCTATTTTCCTCGATCAAAATCATTTTTGTGTTTGGGAAAATTACCTCCATCCCAAATTCCTTCGCTAATTTCTTCTTTTCTCTCCTTTTCTTTCTTTAATATTTTCTGTAATTAGAGAAGACTAGCAAGAGGACCCGTGCGTTGCAACGGAAGAAAAACAATTATAATCTGCAATGGTGCTGATCATATTATGTCTTTAAAATTTTAGGACATTTCTTGAAATGCATGAACATGTTTTGAATTAGCAAACATTTTTTTCAATTGCACTTAAAAAATAACACACAAACTTTTTTTCAAAATCATGGACTTTTATAGTTTTCACCAACATTGTTCTCAAAATTATGAACATTTTTCTGAATATGTGAATATTTTTACAAAAATCCTGAGCATTTTTTGAATTCACAAACATTTTATATTTTCTTCAAACTTTTATTTCAAAATTCCCAGTTTTATAAATTGCAAAAGTTTTTCAAAGTTCACTTTTTTCAAAGTTCACTAAAAAATGGAACAGAAAAATAAAAATAAAAAATGAGACAAAAAACAGAGGCACAAACTGTTTTTAAGATTTTTACACGGAATTTTGTTTAAAATCGTTGACTTTTTTATTTTACGGACATTTTATCACAGTTTAAACATTTTTTATATGCAAAAAAATTTCAAAACTCCAGAGTAGTTTTTGAATTCTCAAAAACAAAATGTTTTTTGGATATTTTATTACGAAATTCCTAGTTTCTTAAAATTGAGAAAATATGTTTGAAGTTCTAAATTATTTAAAGTAGAAAAACAAAATGGAACTGAAAAGAAAAATTAAAAAAATAAACTAAAAAAACAGGCGTCCACACATGGGCAGGCCCAAACAGGTGTGCTACATCTTTTTCAACGCGAGCGTAATATAGGAGGTGCCTACATGCGCCGGCCCAGTCAGGAGATTTTTCTGTTTGAAACGTTTTTTATGACTTATAGGTGGCATTGGTGGGTAATTTTAGTCAACTTTGAAGGTAATTTGGATGACGTATAGAAGAAGCACTATTTGCTTTATTAGTAGGTATAAGAGGTAAGATAAGATTTGAGAAGGAAGAGAAAGAGAACACCCAGCCAGTATGGCTTCGTTTGGTTCCATTAGGCCCAGACCAACCACTTCTAACCGTAGCGCCATGGAGAGCATCCAATCGATCCCTTCCTCCCTCCTAGCACCGTCACCAGGAGTGACCTCCCGATCCCCTCGTCCCCCCTCCTCTCGATCTCCCTCGAACCCCTCGCTCTCCTCCTGACAGCGCTGGCGCACACACACCGACACACAGAAGATCCCGCTCGCGAGTTCTTTCATCCCGCGCCCGACCTTTCCTCGCCCAAAGCGCCCCTTTCCCGACCTGACTCCTCCTTGCCAAGCTCCCGCAAACCCTCCGACCAGCACACCGTCCCTTGCCCCTCTCCGATTCCTCCTACATCCTCCTCTACTCTTTGCTGGAGTGCGGAGACGCCTCCTCCCGCTCGCTCCCGAGGGGCGCCCGTGCCCGAGCGCCAGCAACCGACATCGTCGCTAATGGACCTCGTCGCCCCTCTAGCCTCCTCCTTGTCCACGCCCTTTGGCCCTCTTCTCCGATCCTTGCGACGTCCTCTGCTTGTTGCTTCGGAGACTTGTCGGCCATCCCAAGAACCCGACCGAGCCGCCGGAGCAAGCTCCTCAAACCTAGCGCCTCTTCCAACCCTGCCTCCTCCTTCTCAACTCCGGCCTGGGAGCCCCGCTGCTCACCTGCAGCCGCCACCACCTACGCCTCCTAGCCGCACCCTTTGTCAGGCCGCCTCTTGCTCGTGTTGTGCGATATCCCTTCGACGTTCGACTGCTCTACCCATGCACCACAGCCACCAACATCTTCAGCCGCTCCCGCTGCCTCCCTTTGACTACGTGCACGATTGACCCTGCACGCCCCCTTCCACTTCTTGCCGCCACTGCCTGTTGTAGCCGTTGTTGTCGTCCCCCTCTTCTGTCATTGGATGCAGTTGGTACACATTGGCCATTTGGACGCTTCGACCAAAAAATTCACGGTTGACCCAAGGCCTTTGTGTTTCTTCGATTTGGGTCATTTTCTAGTTCCGCTTCACCTCTCACCGCAAGACTGAGGCCCCATCACCAAGTCCAAAGAACGCTAAGATCGCCCCGACCACCGCAAGATCGACTACACGGACGTCAAGTGTCACAGAACCGAACCTAGTCTACTGTTGCCATGGAACTGACAAGATCACAGATGCAAATACTTGCATGATGTCGACGACGACGTGAAAGACTACTTCCATCGACGACCCAATCCGCCGCGATTGCACATTTCGAAGGTATCCGTCGAGTCGATGCCCATGGGTTAATGCATTGTTTTATGATTTGTGTCGTTGTTCGTTTTGTAGATGCCATCTTCGTTGCAAGTACCTCCATTTTTATGCCAGCGACATGTGGGAACCCGGTAACCGGGATCACCCCACCATCACTTGCGCGTTTGCACATCCTATGTTTCTTTTGCACCTATTTCTCCATGAGTTGCTAGATCACCGGAATGTTGTCGTGGCATCATTTTCGGATTCGCCGTCGTGACACCTAATTCTTTTCGTCATTTGCACATCCTATATAGTAAGAAATTGTTGTGCTTTGTCATGTCATGCATAATTAAGTGAACATGCATCATATTTGGTTGTGCATCATGCTATGAATATGGTGTGGTGTTTACCGTGTCATTTGTTTGTTTCCGGATTGTTTCTCCTCGATAGAGTTCCGAAATTGTTGCAGAGTGTGAGGATTCGTTCGACTATGTTGGTTCATCTACTTCATAGATTTGTTCCTCTTCCAAGCGGGATCTTAAGCAAGATGATCATTTCCCTAGATACCACAACTGTCATTGCTATGCTAGTTGTCTCCTTTCTATCGCTATGTCTCGCTGCCTACCACCTGTTATGTCAAGCCTCCCAACTTTGCCATGAAAAGCCTCTAACCCCCTCAACATCCAAGCAAACCTTTGTTTGGCAATGTTACTGCTTGCTCAACCCTTCTTATAGCGTTGCTAGTTGCAGGTGCAGTTGCCTTCCATGTGACAACATGGATTCGTTGATATATCACCATATTATCGCTATTTCATTTAATGCAGCTATATACTTGGTAAAAGGTGGAAGGCTTGGTTTTCTAGCTCGGTGTTTTGTGCCATATTTGCCGCCCTAGTTTCTTGTGTACCGATGTTATGTTTTGTATTGAGCCCTCGGAACATGCTTCGGGTTGTTATGGGCCCCCCTTGATTTTCGTTTTGGGATAAAACTCTTCTCGCAAGGCCCAACATTGGTACTACATTTGCCTAATAACTTATAAAATTGCATAGGGACTTTCTAGACCCCGTGGATAATTAATGAACCCTTGATACGTCTCCAATGTATCTATAATTTTTGATTGTTCCATGCTATTATATTATCTGTTTTGGATGTTTATATTCATGAATATGCTATTTTATATTATTTTGGGGACTAACCTATTAACCTAGAGGCTAGTGCCAGTTTTTGTTTTTCCCATGTTTTTGAGTATTGTAGATAAGGGATATTAAACGGAGTCCAAACGGAATAAAATCTCCAGAATAATTTTTCTTGGACCAGAAAAAACCTGCGAGACTTGGAGAAGGGGACAGGAGACCTGTTGGGAGACGACAAGCCTGCAGGGCGCACCCTAGGGGGCGCCCCTGGCTTGTGGGCCCCCTGCAGGCCTCCTAACCCTAATCTTCGTCCTATAAATTCCCAAATATTCACCCAATACCCAAGCGCCACCAAAAAATACTTTTCTGTCCCTCGGAGCCTCTATTCCCATGAGATCCAATCTGGGAGCCTTTTCCAGTAATCTACTGGAGGGGGAATCGATCACGGAGAGCATCTACATCAACTCCATTGCCTCTCCGATGATGCGTGAGTTGTTCACCAGAGACCTACGAGTCCATAGTAGTAGCTAGATGGCTTCTTCTCTCTCTTTGTTCTTCAATGCCATGTTCTTCATGATCTTCATGGAGTTCTATCTGATGTAATACTCTTTTCGGTGTGTTTGTCGAGATCCGATGAATTGTGGGTTTATGGTCAGATTATCTATGAATATTATCTGAATCTTCTCTGAATTCTTATATGCACGATTTCATATCTTAGCAAGTCTCTTCGAGTTATTGGTTTGGTTTGTGCAACTAGATTGGTAATTCTTGCAATGGGAGAAGTGCTTAGTTTTGGGTTTAATCTTGCGGTGTCCTCACCGAGTGACAAAGTAGGGGTAGCGAGGCACATATTGCATTGTTGCCATCTAGGATAGAAAGATGAGGTTTTCAACATATTGCTTGAGTTTATCCTTCTACATCATGTCATCTAACCTAATGCGTTACTATGTTCTTCATGAACTTAATACTCTAGATGCAGGCAGGAGTCGGTCGATGTGTGGAGTAATTGTAGTAGATGCGGAATCATTACGGTCTACTTGACACAGACGTGATGCCTATATGCATAATCATTGCCTTGGGTATCTTCATAATTATTCGCTTTTCTATCAATTGCTCGACAGTAATTTGTTCACCCATCGTATTATTTTCCTTCATGAGAGAAGCCACTAGTGAAACGTATGGCCCCCGGGTCTATTTTCCATATTATACTTTCAGATCTATAAACCAAAAATACCAAAAATGTATTGGTGGCATTTATTTACTTTTATTTTACTTTTAGTTCTAGCAATCTTTTATATCTATATCTATCAGATCTCATCCTTGCAAATAACCGTGAAGGGATTGACAACCGCTTTTTAGCGTTGGGTGGAAGTGTATGATTGTTTGTGTAGGTGCTAAGATTGAGGCTTTGCCTGTTCCTCCTACTGGATTGATACCTTGGTTCTCAACAAACTGAGGGAAATAATTATCTACTTTGTTGCATCACCCTTTCCTCTTCAAGGGAAAACCAATGCAAGCTGAAGAAGTAGCAACCCTCGGGCCAGTGCTCCTCATGAGTGTTGGTGAGGGAGTCCGGGATTAATGGGTCCTCAGGTAATCGGCTTACTACGAAGAGGTAGGTTTGATGGGCCGTGCATATGATGGGCCGGGCTATGCGGTTGTCTCGTACACAAGAACGAAAACACTAAAGAACGACGTGGAAACCAAGTAAAGTAGACTCGGTCGGTTGTATGTAACCATAGCCCCCCGGTGACTATATAAACCGAGGCTCCTCGTCCATGTAGATATATTATTCCACCTTGGGTTTAGTATACACGATCTCAAGGTAGACTCTCTAATCATCATCCACATCAATATAATCAAGCATGACGTAGGGTTTTACCTCCTCGAGAGGGCCCGAACTTGGGTAAATTTTGTCTCCCCCACTTTCGTGCAATCCATCAATCTAAGGTCCACGGTTTGGGACACCCTACCCGAGATCTGCCGGTTTTGACGCCGACAGTTGGTACAAACTAGAGCTGTGTGCGGGGCCAACCTCGGGCAACTCGGGAGATTTCTATCAGGTCACTATACGCTGTGCTCATCTATCGTGTCCTGGGAACGAGCACTAGTAGAAAAGACGGCTTTGGTCCAGGTCCTGAAATCCTATTAGTCCCGGTTCACATACGAACCGGGACCTATGGTGACATTGGTCCCGGTTCGTGAGGCCAGGGCACCGGCCGGGCATCATGGGACATTGGTCCCGGTTCGTCTCACCCCTTTTGTCTCGGTTCCAGTCAAGAACCGGGACTAATAGGCCGACAACCGTTCATATCCCCTTTAGTCCCGGTTGGTGGATCAAACCGGGACTAAGGTGTGGTGGCGGGCATTCGTGCAACCGTTCGTATGGACCTTTAGTCCCGGTTGGTGGATCAAACCGGGGTGGCGGCTCTTCGAATCACCCCTTTAGTGTCGTTTTTTCGTCCAACCCGGGACTAAAGGTCTAAACGGTTCGCCCTCCCGCTTCGTTTTCAGCGATGAAAACTGCAACTGAAGCAGAGTCTCTCGCCATTCTCTGTTCTTCTCCTCTCCTCTGTTTTTCTTCTTCCTCTCTTCTTCCCCTCTCTTCTTCCATTCTTCTTCCACTATGACATATCTAGTCGGAGAGGTGCGTGCACATGGCACGACTTGGCTCACGTGCGGGTACACGAACGAGAGCAGGGTGGTGCCAAATTTTATGTCATGGTTCCGGGAGTGGGTTGACGCCGCGCCGGAGCATGAGGCGTTCTAGGGGCTTGAACTGGAGTTCACGCCCAACCATCAAGGTGTTGCCGTCATCCAACTGTATTTCAAATAGTATGTCTTGATCTTCCAATGGGCGAGGTAAGTTTTGTGTCTTTCTTTGATCCAAGGTTACGAAAATTGCATGTATTGATCTTCTCTAGGTCCCATTTGTTAGCAATATGGAGTTTCTTTATATGTTCCATTTGACAGCAATATGAAAATTGCATAGGATAGCAATATGTGTTACAACATTGGATATATTGATCTCCCTAGGTTCCATTGGATAGCATATATTGATCTTCCTAGGTTCCATTGGATAAATTACAACATAGTCTTTCTTAGATCCAAGGTTATGAAAATTGCATGTATTGATCTTCTCTAGGTTCCATTTGATAGCAATATGGAGTTTCTTTCTTAGATCCAAGGTTATGAAAATTGCATGTATTGATCTTCTCTAGGTTCCATTTGATAGCAATATGGAGTTTCTTTATATGTTCCATTTGATAGCAATATGAAAATTGCATAGGATAGCAATATGTGTTACAACATTCGATTATTCATCTCCCTAGGTTCCATTGGATAGCATATATTGATCTCCCTAGGTTCCATTGGATATATTGCAACATAGGCTTTCTTTGATCCAAGGATATACACATTGCATGTATTGATCTTCTCTAGGTTCCATTTGATAGCAATATGGAGTTTCTATGTTCCATTTGATAACAATAAAAAATTGCATAGGATAGCAATATGTGTTACAACATTGGATATATTGATCTCCCTAGGTTCCATTGGATATCATATATTGATCTCCCTAGGTTCCATTGGATATATTACAACATAGGCTTTCTTTGATCCAAGGATATGAAAAATGCATTGGATAGCAATATGTTACAATATTGGCATAGGATATGAGAATTGCATAGAATAGCAATATGTTCCATTTGAATCGTTATGATAAATTTCTGTTTAGTTGTATTGAAACATTTTTCCTTGTTGGAGAAGTATGTAACATTTGTTTCATTTTTAATTTGTTGATGTTGCAGTAGTGACAAGCAATGTACAGAACTGATGGACTTCCTTCGCAGCGTCATACGTTTCACTAGCGTTGACATAACGAACGACATGATGAATATGAGGCGCAACTTTGGTATTGAGATACCAGCTGCGTGCCACATTGATCTCCAAGGCCTATTCCTGCTTGATTATCCGAGGACTTCGATGGCTGATATGGCTGTCGCGTTGATCGATGAGGAGTACCATGATATGAAGAAGGCTTTCCCGAAGGCTCAGCACAAGAAGTGTGGGAAGACCCCACTTGACCCTATCAACCTTGAGTATGCAGCAAAAGATGCATACGTTGCAAAAGACTTGTAACGCAAGATTAAAACCGTGAGATATGGCTAGCGTCACCTCGAAGAACCAGCTTTGGCACATTCTGATGCAGATTCAGATACAGACGAGTAGTGTTTAGAACGGCGAACACTTGTATATATATGTATGCTAGCTATTATTATGTATTGCTTGCATGTATTATTATGTACTTCTTGCACCAATTTATATATATCTAGTTTCTGTTTGTTCCATTATATAGAGTTTCCAAATTTGAATGGTTATTTAGCCCTTTCTTTATTCATCACCACTTTAGGTATTGTTGTGAACTAATTCTTTATTCATATTGGTGTAATATTTACTGTATTCAAACTTCTCCATGGTTCATACCCCCCGATACAACCCATAGATAAATCAATATATGCAAACAACACAAAGAAAAAAGAATCTGTCAAAAACAGAATAGTCGGAAGTCATTTGTATAATTCAAATACTTATGTAACTCCAAAAATTATGAAAAATTAAGACAATCTGGGTAAATTGCCTATGAATCTTGTGTAAAAAATTGAGATCAAAAGCACGTTTGAGTGAATTTAAAAAATTAGTGGACTGAGGTCGAAAGTTTCTGTTTTTTCAGCAAGACTAATTTGCAAACACCGTGGACCATCCCAAAGGTCTTAGTTGGCGCAAACACAAAATGCTATGTTGGTGAAACGATGATACCATGCCAACTTTCAACCTATTCATAGTTCATTTGTAGTACTTTTCAATTTCTGGGTCATTTAGTTCAAAAAACAAACCAGTAAATGCATGAAGAATACCAAATGAAGTCAAAAATAGTTGAAAATTGATGATGTGGCCTTGAATGGTGCATTTTGAACACAAAAAAGGTCTGGAGTTCAAATAATTCCAAAAAATGAAATCCTTTTTGTAACAGATGAGTTTTTGAATGAAACCCTGATACATCGAAAGAGATTGTCCGATTTGTACATGAAGTGCGTCTAGTTTTTGCCGCAGCTCTCCCAAATTTTTAGCACATGCTATGTGGGTGAAATGATGATATCATGCCAACTTTCAACCTATTAAGAGTTCATTTGTAGTGCTTTTCAATTTCTGGGTCATTTACCTCGAAAAATTCAATAAATGCATGAAAAATACCAAATGAAGTCAGAAATAGTTGAAAATTGATGATGTGGCTTTCAATGGTGCATTTTGAACACACGAAAGGTCTGGAGTTCAAATAATTGCAAAAAATGAAATCCCTTTTGTAACAGATGAGTTTTCGTATGAAACCGTGATACTTCGAAAGACATTGTCTGATTTCTACACGAAGTGCGTCCAGTTTTTGCCGCAACCCTTTCAACTATTTAGCACATGCTATGTGGGTGATATGATGATACCATGCCAACTTTCAACCTATTCACAGTTCATTTGTAGTGCTTTTCAATTTCTAGGTCATTTAGCTAAAAAAAAATCAATAAATGCCTGAAAAATACAAAATGAACTTAGAAACAGTTCAAAATTGATGATGTGGCTTTGAATGGTGCATTTTGAATACACAAAAGGTCTGGAGTTTAAATAATTCCAAAAAATGAAATCCCTTTTGTAACTAATGAGTTTTCGTATGAAACCGTGATACTTCGAAAGGGTTTGTCCGATTTGTACACGAAGTGCCTCCAGTTTTTGTCACAACCCTCTCAACTTTCTAGCACATGCTATGCGGGTGAAATGATGATACCATGCCAACTTTCAACCTACTTAGAGTTCATTTGTAGTGCTTTTCAATTTCTGGGTCATTTACCTAAAAAAATCAATAAATGCGTGAAAAATATCAAATGAAGTCAGAAACAGTTGAAAATTGATGATGTGGCTTTGAATGGTGCATTTTGAACACACAAAATGTGTGGAGTTCAAATAATTCCAAAAAATGAAATCCCTTTTGTAATAGATGAATTTTCGTATGAAACCCTAATACTTCGAAAGAGATTGTCCGATTTGTACATGAAGTGCGTCCAGTTTTTGCCGCAACCCTCCCAAATTTTTAGCACATGCTATGTGGGTGAAATGATGATACCATGCCAACTTTCAACCTATTCAGAGTTCATTTGTAGTGCTTTTCAACTTTGGGCCATTTAGCTAAAAAAATCAATAAATGCATGAAAAATACCAAATGAAGTCAGAAATAGTTGAAAATTGATGATGTGGCTTTGAATGGTGCATTTTGAATACACAAAAGGTATGGAGTTCAAATAATTCCAAAAAATGAAATCTGTTTTGTAAGAGATGAGTTTTCGTATGAAACCCTGATACTTCAAAAGAGATTGTCCGATTTGTATACGAAGTGCGTCCAGTTTTTGCCGCAACACTCTCAAGTTTTTAGCACATGCTATGTGGGTGAAATGATGATATCATGCCAACTTTGAACCTATTCAGAGTTCATTTGTAGTGCTTTTCTATTTCTGGGTCATTTAGCTAACAAAAATCAATAAATGCAAGAAAAAGACCAAATGAAGTCAGAAATAGTCGAAAATTGATGACGTGGCTTTGAATGGTGCATTTTGAACACACAATAGGTCTGGGGTTTAAATAATTCCAGAAAATGAAATCCCTTTTGTAACAGATGAGTTTTCGTATGAAACTGTGATACTTCGAAAGAGATTGTCCAATTTGTACATGAAGTGCGTCCAGTTTTTGCCGCAACCCTCTCAACTTTTTAGACTTGCTATGTGGGTGAAATGATGATACCATACCAACTTTCAACATTTTCAGAGTTCATTTGTAGCGCTTTTCAATTTCTGGGTCATTTAGCTCAAAAAATCTATAAATGCATGAAAAATACGAAATAAAGTCAGAAATAGTTGAAAATTGATGACGTGGCTTTCAATGGTGCATTTTGAACACACAAATGTTTTGGAGTTCAAATAATTCCAAAAAATGAAATCCCTTTTGTAATAGACGAGTGTATGAAACCGTGATACTTCGAAAGAGATTGTCCGATTTTGTACACGAAGTGCGTCCAGTTTTTGCCGCAACCATCTCAACTTTTTATCACATGCTATGTGGGTGAAATGATTATACCATGCCAACTTTCAACGTATTGAGAGTTCACTTGTAGTGCTTTTCAATATCTGGGTCATTTGGCTCACAAAAACAATAAATGCATGAAAAATACCAAATGAAGTCAGAAATAGTTCAAAATTGATGGTGTAGCTTCCAATGGTGCATTTTGAACACACAAAATATCTGGAGTTCAAATAATTCCAAAAAATGAAATCCCTTTTGTAATAGATGAGTTTTCGTATGAAACCCTCATACTTCAAAAGAGTTTGTCCGATTTGTACACGAAGTGCGTCCAGTTTTTGCCGCAACCCTCTCAACTTTTTAGCACATGCTATGTGGGTGAAATAATGATACCATGCCAACTTTCAACATTTTCAGAGTTCATTTGTAGTGCTTTTCAATTTCTAGGTCATTTAGCTAAAAAAAGCAATAAATGCACGAAACAATACCAAATGAAGTAAGAAATAGTTGAAAATTGATGATGTAGCTTTGAATGGTGCATTTTCAACACACATAAGGTCGGGAATTCAAATAATTCCAAAAAATGAAATCCCTTTTGTAACAGATGAGTTTTCACACGAAACCCTCATACTTCGAAAGAGATTGTCCGATTAGTACACGAAGTACGTCCAGTTTTTTCGCAACCCTCTCAACTTTTTAGCACATGCTATGTGGGTGAATTGATGATACCATGCCAACTTTCATCCTATTCAGAGTTAATTTTAGTGCTATTCAATTTCTGGGTCGCTTAGCTAAAAAAATATCAATAAATGCACGAAAAATTACAAATGATGTCAGAAATAGTTGAAAATTGGTGATGTGGGTTTGAATGGTGCATTTTGAATACACAAAAGGACTGGAGTTCAAATAATTCCAAAAAATGAAATCCCTTTTGTAACAGATGAGTTTTCGTATGAAACGTGATACTTCGAAAGAGATTGTCCGATTTGTACATGAAGTGCGTCCAGTTTTTGCCGCAACCCTCTCAAATTTCTAGCACATGCTATGTGGGTGAAATGATGATACCATGCCAACCTTCAACATTTTTAGAGTTCATTTGTAGTGCTTTTCAAGTTTTGGGTCATTTAGCTCAAAAAAATCAATAAATGCATGGAAAATACCAAATGAAGTTAGAAATAGTTGAAAATTGATGATGTGGCTTTGAATGGTGCATTTAGAACACACAAAAGGTCTGGAGTTCAAATAATTCCAAAAAATGAAAGAATCACTGAAAAACAGTAAGTAGGAACAAAAAACTATATTCTTTAAAACAATTGTCAACTAATGGGCCACCACGGCCTGAATACGACTACAAACCCAACTAGACAGTTGGGCCAGGATTCAGGCCCGCAGAAAACCCAATAGCTAGTGACAGATTAGGCCCGGAAGCGTGCATATGTGAGGAGCTTGAGATAGTGTGCGCACAAGCGCTTATAAACCACTACACATCTTCCTCGGCTAGCGAGGTGGGACTAAACATCTAACCGCACCGCGGCTATGCCAGGCACATGCCTTTCGTGTTGGTTTGTGGCACAAACCGGGACCAGAAAAGGACTTTAGTGTTGGTTGGTGGAACAAATCGGGAAAAATGGCACCCTTTCGTCCCGGTTGGTTCCGCAAACCGGGAGTAAAGGTATCTTCTTCCCCGCCATTTGGCAACTGATATTTGACCTTTAGTCCCGGTTTGCTGAGTCAACCGGGACGAAAGAATGGTATTGGTGCCGGTTCGGGCCACCAACCGGGACAAAAGGTTTTTGCATATAGGCGGGAGTTGTCGGAATTTCCCCCAAAACTCTCCCATTGCTCGCCGCCACCCCCGAGCCAGTCCTCGTCGTCGCCGCCCCCGATCCAGTCCTCCTCCTCGTCGCCGCCGTCCCCGAGCCCGTCGTCGTCGCCCCCGATCTAGTCCTCCTCGCCGCCGTCGACGCCCCGAGCCCATCGCCGTCGCCCCGAGCCCATCGTCGTTGCCGCCTCGAGCCCGTCGTCGTTGCCGCCCCGAGCCCGTCATCGTTGCCGCCCCGAGGCCGTTGGCCCCGGTGAGATCCTCCTTTGCGCATGCTCTGCTTGTTGCCGCCGCCGCCCGTGCATATTGCTGTTCATACAAATTTTGTTCATATATAGATTATACTAGAGATGTATTCGAGATTAAATTCGAGATGTATTAAGTTGATTATAAGTTCTAACTAAAACAAAACCTTTTTTCCCTCTTGAGATCTATTGCATTGTATATCACTAGTAAGCAGGCCCGTGCGTTGCAACAGGAGAGGAGAACAATAAAATATCTTGTAACGTGCAACTCTAGCAAAGTATAAAGTAGGATTCATCAGTTCGACAAAAGTTCCCAATGGTGCAGCATCCAGACAGTGTCATCTGGCGCCAGGGAGACACATGCCAAAGTCTAGAAAAAATACATATCAAACGACATTTTTAAACGGCATTTTTGTAGGTGAAATAGAAAAGGTTATCTATTCTAGTCATGTAGCACTAAACGGATAATATAAGAAAGATACAAATTATCTATTTTAATGTAGCTCGCTAGATCGACCGATGTTGTTTTATATCTATATGTTGCTAGCTTTGAAATATTTGAGGTTACCTGAGATTTAACAAAATCTTAATATATAAAATTTCATTATACTGATAAAAAGTTGTTGGGGAGAGATAATGCTCGGTGATTATTTGCACAAACTATATGGATCAAAGAGAACAGTTGTTAGGGGAGATAATGGTCGGTGATTATTTTTCGTATCTCAACGACACCGATGGTCTGGAAGGAGAGAATGACGGCTCGGATGATCTAACAATGGAGGAGGAAGGACATGATCATGATGGCTCTGGTGACCGAAGGCCGGAGGAAGAAGGAGACCATGATGACGACTTCGGTGACCGAACGAAGGAGGGAGATGTTGCAAAGTCTGGCGAGGTATATATATTAATTAAGCCCGAAGGTATGTACATATATTAACACTTCATTCTTTATTCTTTTATAGCCCTCCGGATCGAGCCAAACTTTGGTAAAGAGACGAGGCCCGAAGAGAAGGTTGCGCATGGATGAAAATTTCACAATCACAGTAATCGTGGCCGATGAACTACCGATTGAACCCTAGCTAACCAAGGACGCATTTTTATGCTCAGTGCGGAGCTATTGTTAGGTACAACATCCCGATCGGCGTCAAGGAATGGAAAAAGCCTAAGGGCAACGACGTTCCTGAAGGTGATTATGTCACCGATAGGAAGAAAGATTATCTTTGGACCGCGTTGAAGGCAAGTTTCACCCTACCGCCGGAGGAAGATCTGAATAAGCCAGTTCTAGAGCCACTTGTCAAGGCGTGTGCTCTTAATAAGATGGCACACCTACTCGGGAAGTGGAATAATGATTTGAAATCATTGTTTGTCGACAAAAGGAAGACTCCAGAATTTGTCAGACGATTTGAGAAGATAAGAGATCACTGGCCCGCATTTGTGGCCTACAAGTCAGCAAAGAAGAGTAAGAAAATGTCAGAGACAAACAAGAACAATGCCGCAAAGAAGCAGTATCACCATCACACGGGGTCAGGTGGCTACCTCAAAGCCCGACCGTTCTCGGACAAAGCTGAGAATGACCTGATTGCTAAAGGGGTCCCACCACAGACAATGAACTGGCCAGAGCGTTCAAGGACTTGGTTCTTTGGGGTTGGGTGAACTTTGGACCCTGAAACAGGGAAGTGTCATTGGACGGATGAGCAACTTGCAATACCCATGATCAAGCTTCAGAAGTGTATCGCCGCAGCACAGGAAGGGACGTTCATTCCAGACAGAGAGAATGACGAGCTGACTGAGGCCCTAGGGAATGCTGAGCACTCTGGACGAACACGAGGCACACCAGGCTCCGTTCCATGGAAGTTTGGGTTTCCTAACGCAAGCGGTTACAGAAGCTGGGAGAGAAAGAAGAAAGCGGAGCTGAGCGACATGCAACAGATCAAAGCAAGACTGCAAAAGCTAGAGGAACTTAGAGCCAGCGAGCTGCCGACCAACCATCTGAGTGGCACAAAGCTATCCTAGAAGGTACCCCACCATCCTAGCGAAGAAGCGGCGTGGCTTCCACGGAGCCTGTTTAGCATGACTTCACGGCTCCTAGATACCCCGTGGATACTATCACGGAGGCTCAACGTTGCGAGCTTATGATGAAATGTCAGAACCTCACTTTCATGGCGGTTGTCGGCTCTGTTGAACCGCCTCAACCCAACGGAACTTCTCACTGCTTTCTGATTCCACATGGCTATGCTGTTGTGATGGTGGATCAAGTAATGGAGAATTTTGAGCACCTCGAGCTTGACCACCCTACAGGTGAAGGGGAGATTCAGTTGGTTCGTGTTGTGGGGAGTACATGTCTATGGAAGAAGAAGTTCGTCAAGCTTCCAAACTAGACGCCTCCGCCTCCTCCTCCTCCTCTGACTAGTCAGGGCACTCCGCCTCCTCCCCCTCCTCCTGCTCTTCCTCCTCCGGCGAGTGATCAGGGCACTCTACCTCCTTCTCCACTCCTCCGACGCGTGAGGGCACTTTGCCTACTCCAGCGCGTCAGAGCAGTCCGTCTCCTCCTTCGCCTCGTCGGCAACGTCGGAAGACAAACGCCGCCGCTCCGGCTCGTCCGGTGCGCCAGAGCAGTCTGCCTCCTTCTCTTAAGCGGAAGAGATACGCCTCCTTCTCGCTGGCGTCTAGTAGTACAAGCAGAGGCGGGAAATTCGGTCCATCTCTCAAGCATCTGGAAAAGTTACCATATGAGAGGACCAAGGAGGAAAACGAGGAGATATGTCGTGCCGAATTGAGGGCCCATTTTGCAAAGAAAACTCCACCTCCGAAGGAGAAGCTAGATCCGGTAAGAGTGGAGCGCACTATCAATCAACTGCTGCGTCCACCATCGCCTCCGCCGGATTCCAACTATGACCGCATTCTTAAAAAGACATATGCACAAGTGGTGCGGTTGGGAACTACTTCTAGTGATGCAAGGTTAGCAGAACGAAGAAGTGGGAAAACTATTCCCGAGCTCGATATGATCGTTGCTAATCATCCTGAGATGGTGCCCGGTACCAATCCTGATGATTACTTGGGGGATGATGTAACAAAAGAACAATATAAATACGTGCACGGGAAGCGTCTCGTCAAACCTGGTCATCCTGCTCTAACAACGATGATGCACATATTGCATGAGTGGTACATGAAAACCTGTAGGGAGTTTGGGAAAAAAGCTATGTATGTGGTAGTGAAACCAGAGCATGAATTCATTGGACTTCCCATGATTACTATTCAATTTGAGGAGTTATTTCAGTTATACAATCAACTGGCCCTCGACAAACAACTCATGGCTTCCTACTGTTTGTAAGTATTACTTCTATAGTTAAGTCTCTAGCTCAGCTCGTTCATTGCATGTATATATAATTATCCTCACTATATATATTATGCAGATTGAAGATCGTCGAATTAAAAAAAGAAGGAATCATCGACGTTGGGTTCATTAGCCCATATGTCGTAAATGAATTGACGGTACGAAACTCAATCAAAGAGACGGAGGAGAACTTTCTAAACTCGTTCCTTATATATAAAAAAGTGGAAATAATCTTTCCTTACAACTTCAAGTGAGTGTTGTTGTCTTTTGTGTAAACTCGGTTTCGCTTACTCGAGGTTAATTAAGTAATGTAATTGATGAGTTATATATGTGTGCGCAGAGACCACTTTTTCTGCTATCCATTCACGTTGGAAGGGTAGTAGTAAATGTCTTAGACTCAAGACATAAAGCCGAAGAGGATTATGAGGAAATTACTACAATGCTCAAGAAGTAAGTTCAGTCAATATACCGAGACCATATCAGCATGCAACTTTCGTTAATTTCCTGATATCAAGTAATCATTTTCTTTGCCTGGCAGGGTTTGGACGAATTTCGCTAATATGGTTCCCGGTCTAAACAAAGAGTTGCGATTTAGGCACCCCAAAGTAAGTAGTACTAGCTAGTTCCGCGCATCTCTAATTGATTCAAATTTTCATCAATATATCATTACCATGCTTGCTTATCAGTTTGATTGAACTCTATTCTCGTAAAGTGTATGTACCAGAAAGAAGGCACTGTTTTATGTGCATACTACATATGTGAGTTCATTCGCCACTCGACCTCTGAGCGCGTCTTCTATGAGAAACAATTTCAAGTATGGAAATAATATTCACAATTGTGTTGAGTTTTATTCATATATATACATGTATTGACCCCCTTCTTTAAATTAGATCTACGAGATGCGGGATCAACTCCTACCATATGATCGCATACGAGCAATTCAAGAGGAATTTGCGGGATTCTTTGTTGATCACGTCATACCTAAAGACGGAGAATGCCATGTGGATTTGTCATTGGTTATTAATTAGTTGATGTTTTGGATTAATTGTAAAAGATGTTATATTGTATATATGTAATAGCGTCGGATAGATATACAAAAACTTGTTGTTCGACCAAGCATGGAGAAACAGAGGACACTTCTCTCTATTAGCTAGCTAACACAATATGAAACCACTAAATTAACGCTCCAACCCCCCCCCCCCCCCCCCCCAAACCCACCCCTCCCCCATTTCAAAACAAAACAAAAACCCCAGCTCTGACCAGATGCTGGCTCGTGGATGCCATGTTGCCCGATTGGTGTGACCAACCGAGACTAAAGAACCTCCTGCCCGAGCTACCTGCAGAGGCCACTTGGAGACCCTTCTGTCCCGGTTAGTAAGGGAACCGGGACTAAAGGTTATGGGCTTTAGTCCCGACCATTTAGTCTCGGTTCAAGAACCAGGGCTAATGGGCCTCTGGATCCGGGACAAATGGGGCATTTTCTACTAGTGGAGAAACGCCGCTCCTATCGGGTTCGTCGATATGTCGGGCAGCCTTGCTGGATTTGTTTTACCTTTCTCGAACGTCTTGGTTGCGGGATTCCGGGGATACTTTGGGCTATCTCGAGGTTGAGGTTTTCCATTGGAATGTTCAAGAAGACTACGGGTCTTCCATAGTTGAGGTTATTCGATGAAGCTTGTGGTAGTTTGTGATGGACTAGTTGGAGCACCCCTCCAGGGTTTAATCATTCTGAGAGAGGCGTACCCGCGGTTATGTGGTAACTTGGAAACTTTGTTTAACACCCGTTCATAGCAAACTTGAAGTATTCTTAATAAAAATATGCCAACTGTGTGCGTAACCGTGACAGTCTCTACTCGTGAGTTCTGATTCCGAGAAAGGACACGGTGGGGTTACGTTTGACTCATAAGTACGTGTTCGGGATCATTTCTTGATCATTTTTATCTCACGTTCGTTTATGCGTAGACCCCTTCTTATTCTTGTACTTGCATGTTAGGCACTCAAATAAATGTTTAGTGCTTGCTACAGCCTCACCACTTAACTATACCTCACCCATTAAGCTTTGCTAGTCTTGATACCTTTGAAAATGAGATCGTGAGTCCGTGTGGCTCATAGATTACTACAACGTTAGTTGCAGGTATAGGTAAAGCAATACTTTGATGTGACCGTGATGATTGTTCTATTTGGAGTTTCTTCTTCTTCATCATCATCGATCATAGGATGGGTTCCATGCCGGCAGCCTAGGATAGCAAGGATGGATGTTGTTTTTACTCGTTTGATTTCGTTTTAGTCGGTCCCTGCTCTTCTAAATTGTGATTGAATATAATTTTGTATTAAGATGATCATAATTAGCTTGTGGCGAGTGCAAGCCAATTCCATATACTCGTCTCTTCTTTACATGTACTTGTAATGATATTCATTCGTGCGAAACAACGAGATGCGATTCTACCCCTCTCAAGGCCCTCGAGCCCAAATAAGGATAGGATCGCATCTTCGGTGTTACAAGTTGGTATCAGAGCAGTATGAACCTTGGAGCCCCCTCGATTGATCAAAATTGGTCGAGTCAAGTCTAGTGAAAAACTACTTTGAGTCTAGTTATATATCAGAGAGTATGATACTTTTTACTCCTCTTCCTTGCTCTGGTGAGGAATTATGACTTAGGAATTTTAATTCTACAACTCTTCTCGCTCAAAAAAAAAATTAGGATCACTCGAGTATTTTTGAATCTATATGATGTTGATGTGACGGAGTTCTGACTTGGTTCCTCTTGTTAACGAGGAGTAGAGATCCAAGGGGTTGTCGACACATCGTTAACGTTCAACTTCCTTAGTATCTCAGGACACGGACATCGAAACGCTTCAATACTTTTCTTGTTGGCAAATAGTGCCGTGAATTTTCTGCAGTACTGGTGGAGATAGCTCGGATGATCTAACAAGTCTAGTATGTTTGTTTTTCGAAGGTCTGAGGTAGATGAGTTTGCGGAACTTCTCGGATATGTGTTGATTGTTGCGGGAAAGGTCATGCAGCTGATTACATTGAGTAGGTTCTCGGACCCTCAACCTGATAGCATAACCGATAAATATTTTGGTAGTTCTCGAACCCTCAACGCTTCACAAGGATCTATCTAGGAGAAACCAACAACGAGCAATGGGGTAGAGCATCTTGATACCTTTGAAGATCGCTAAGCGGAAGCGTTAGTAGAACCCGGTTGATGGAGTCGTACTCGTAGCAATTCAGATCGTGATGGATTTCGATCTAAGCGCCGAACAACGGTGCCTCTGAGTTCAACACATGTACATCCCGGTGACGTTTCCAATGCCTTGGTCCAGCAAGGAGAGACGAGAGGTTGAGGGAGAACTCCTGCAACACGACGGCGTGGTGACGGTGGAGCTGGGTGGTACTCCAAGAGGGCTTCGACAAGAACTACGGAGGACGAGGAGGAGGAGAGGTAGGTCTGTGCCGAGAGAGAGAGAGATGAATTGTATGTGCAGCCCCAAAGCCCTTAGGTTTATATAGGAGGAGAGCGAGGCGGGTGCACCACCCCTAGGGTTTCCACCCTAGGTGGTGCGGCAATGCTAGATGGGGAGGGCCGGCGGCCAAGTGGTGTAGGGGCGGTGCCCTAGGGGTGGGCTTGCTGCCCAAGGCAGCCCCCATGCCCTGAGGTTGGCCCTCTCTTGCCCCTTGGGATGCGGTGGGAGGCGCACCAGCCCATCTAGGGGCTGGTTCCCTTCCACTTTTGGCCCATGTAGCCTTTCGGGGCTGGTAGCCCTTCCCGGTGGACCCCCGGAACCCTTCCGGTGGTCCCGGTACAATACCGACGATCTTCGAAACTCTTCTGGTGATCAAAACTCCACTTCCTATATATGAATCTTTAGCTCCGGACCATTCTGGAACTCCTCGTGATGTCCAGGATCTCATCCGAGACTCTGAACAACCTTCAGTAACCACGCATACTATTCCCATAACAACCCTAGCGTCATCGAACCTTAAGTGTGTAGACCCTACGTGTTCGGGAACCATGCAGACATGACCGAGACACCTCTCCGGTCAATAACGAACAACGGGGGTCTGGATATCCATATTGGCTCCCACATGTTCCACGATGATCTCATCGGATGAACCACGATGTTGGGGATTTAACCAATCCCGTACGCAATTCCCTTTGTCTACCGGTGTGATACTTGCCCAAGATTCAATCGTCGGTATACCTATACCTTGTTCAATCTCATTAACGGCAAGTCTCTTTACTCATTCTGTAACACATCATCCTGAGACTAACTCCTTAGTCACACTGAGCTCATTATGATGATGCATTGCCGTGTGGGCCCACTGATACCTCTTCGTCACACGGAGTGACAAATCCTAGTCTCGATTCGTACCAACCCAACAGACACTTTCGGAGATAGTTGTAGTGGACCTTTATAATCACCCAGTTACATTGTGACGTTTGATACACCCAAAGCACTCCTACGGTATTCGGGAGTTGCACAATCTCATGGTCTAAGGAAAAGATACTTGACATTAGAAAATCTTTAGCAGACGAACAATACGATCTAGTGCTATGCTTAGGATTGGGTCTTGTCCATCACATCATTCTCCTAATGATGTGATCCCATTATCAATGACATAAAATGTCCATGATCAGGAAACCATGATCATCTATTGGTCAACGAGCTAGCCAACTAGAGGCTCACTAGGGACACATTGTGATCTATGTATTCACACATGCATTACGGTTTCCGGTTAATACAATTATAGCATGAATAATTGACAATTATCATGAACTAGGAAATATAATAATAACCACTTTATTATTGCATGTAGGGCATATTTCCAACAGTCTCGCACTTGCACTAGAGTCAATAATCGAGTTACATTGTGATGAATCGAACACCCATAGAGTTTTGGTGCTGATCATGTTTCGCTCGTGGAAGAGGTTTAGTCAACGGATCTGCGACATTCACATCCGTATGTACTTTACAAATATCTATATCTCCATCCTGGATGTATCCACGAATGGATTTGACGCAACGCTTGATGTACTTGGTCTTCTTGTGAAACCTGGGCTGCTTGGCAATGCCAATAGCTCCAATGTTGTCAAAAAAGAGAGTCATCGTGCCCGACGCACTGGGAATCACTCCTAGGTCGGTGATGAACTCCTTCATCCACACTCCTTCGTGTGCTACTTCGGAAGTAGCTATGTACTCTACTTCACATGTAGATGCCGCTAGCATGCTTTACTTGCAACCGCACCAGCTGACTGCCCCATTATTCAAAATTATACACGTATCCGGTTTGTGACTTGGAGTCATCCGTATCTGTGTCGAAGCTAGCATCGACGTAACCCTTTACGACGAGCTCTTCGGCACCTCCATAAACGAGAAACATATCTTTAGTCCTTTTCACGTACTTAAGGATGTTCTTGACCGCTGTCCAGTGATCCACTCCTGTATCACTTTGGTACCTCCCTACCAAAATTATGGCACGGTTCACATCAGGTCTCATACACAGCATGGCATACATAACAGAGCCTATGGCTGAAGCATAGGGGACGGTACTCATCTTTTCTCTATCTTCTGCCATGGTCGGGCGTTGAGTCGTACTCAACCTCACACCTTGTAATACCAGAAAGAACCCCTTCTTGGCCTTATCCACATTTAACTTCTTCAATATCTTGTCAAGGTATGTGCTTTGTGAAAGACCAATGAGGCGTCTCGATCTATCTCTATAGATCTTGATGCCTAATATGTAAGCAGCTTCTCCAAGGTCCTTCATTGAAAAACTCTTACTCAAACAGGCCTTTATGATTTGATCATCCAAGGTCCTTCTATATCATTTCCCATCAACAATATGTCATCCAAATATAATATGAGAAATGCTACAGAGCTCCCACACACTTTCTTGTAAATATATGCTTCTCCATAAGTCTGTAGAAACCAAAATGCTTTGATCACCTCATCAAAGTGAATGTTCCAACTCCGAGATGCTTGCACCAGCCCATAGATGGAGTGATGGAGCTTGTATACCTTGTCAGCATTATTAGGATCGACAAAACCTTCCGGTTGTATCATATACAATTCTTCCTTAAGAAAGATGTTCAGGAATGCCGTTTTGACATCCATTTGCCAGATCTCATAATCATAAAATGCGGCAACTGCTAACATGATTCGGACCGACTTCAGCATCGCTACCGGTGAGAAAATCTCATCGTAGTCAATTCCTTGAACTTGTCGATAGCCCATAGCGACAAGTCGAGCCTTATAGATGGTTAAATTACCATCGGCGCCAGTCTTCTTCTTAAAGATCCATTTATTTTCTATGGCTCGCCGATCATCGGGCAAGTCCACCAAAGTCCATACTTTGTTCTCACACATGGATCCTATCTCGGATTTCATGGCTTCAAGCCATTTGTTGGAATCCGGGCCCACCATCGCTTCTTCATTGTTCGAAGGTTCACTGTTGTCCAACAACATGATTTCCATGACAGGGTTGCTGTACTACTCTGGTGCGGAACGTGCCCTTGTGGACCTTCGATGTTTAGTAGCAACTTGATCTGAAGTTTCATGATCATCATCATTAACTTCTTCTCTAGCGGGTGCAGGAACCTCAGAAACATTTTCTTCTGCTGCGCTACTCTCCGGTTCGAGAGGAGGTACAATTACCTCATCAAGTTCTACTTTCCTCCCACTTACTTCTTTCAAGAGAAACTCTTTCTCTAGAAAGGATCTGTTCTTGGCAATAAAGAATTTGCCTTCAGATCTAAGATAGAAGGTGTACACAATAGTTTCCTTAGGGTATCCTATGAAGACGCATATTTCCGCTTTGGGTTCGAGCTTCTCAGGTTGAAGTTTCTTCACATAAGCATCGCAACCCCATACTTTCAGAAACGACAGCATAGGTTTCTTGCCAAACAATAATTCATAGGGTGTCGTCTCAACGGATTTAGACGGTGCCCTATATAAAGTGAATGTGGCAGTTTCTAATGCATATCCCCAGAATGATAGCGGCAAATCAGTAAGAGACATCATATATCGCACCATATCCAATAGAGTGCGATTACGATGTTCAGACACACCGTTAGGCTGCGGTGTGCCAGGCGGCGTGAGTTGCGAAACAATTCCACATTTTCTTAAGTGCGTGCCAAACTCATGACTCAAATATTCTCTACCACGATCAGATCGTAGGAACTTTATTTTCTTGTCACATTGATTCTCTACCTCACTCTGAAATTCCTTGAACCTTTCAAAGGTTTCAGACTTGTGTTTCATTAAGTAGACATACCCATATCTGCTTAAGTCATCTGTGAGGGTGAGAACATAACGATAGCCATCGCGAGCCTCAACACTGATTGGACCGCATACATCGGTATGTATTATTTCCAACAAGTTGGTTGCTCGCTCCATTGTTCCGGAGAACAGAGTTTTGGTCATCTTGCCCATGAGGCACGGTTCACATGTGTCAAATGATTCAAAATCAAGAGGCTCCAAAAGTCCATCTGTTTGGAGTTCCTTCATGCGCTTGACACCGATATGACCAAGGCGGGAGTGCCACAAGTATGTGGGACTATCATTATCAACCTTACATATTTTGTTACACACACTATTAATATGTGTAAAATCACGTTTGAGATTCATCAAGAATAAACCATTGACTAGCAGGGCATGACCATAAAACATATCACTCATATAAACGGAACAACCAGTATTCTCAGATTTAAATGAGTAGCCATCTCGCATCAAGCAAGATACCGATACAATGTTCATGCTCAAAGTTGGTACTAAATAACAATTATTAAGGTTTAAAACTAATCCCGAAGATAGATGTAGATGTAGCGTGCCGACGGCGATCACATCGACCTTGGAACCATTCCCGACGCGCATCGTTACCTCATCCTTAGCCAGCCTCCACTTATTCCGGAGTTCCTATTTTGAGTAGCAAATGTGAGCAACAACACCGGTATCAAATACCCAGGAGCTACTACGAGCGCTCGTAAGGTACACATCAATAACATGTATATCATATATACCTTTGATGTTGCCGGCCTTCTTATCCGCTAGGTAGTTAGGGAAATTCCGCTTCCAGTGACCGGTTCCCTTGCAATAGTAGCACTCAGTCTGAGGCTTGGGTCCTTTCTTTGGCTTCTTCCCGGCAACTCGTTTACCGGGCGCGGCAACTGCTTTGTTGTCTTTCTTGAAGTTCTTTTTGCCCTTGCCTTTCTTGAAACTGGTGGTCTTATTCACCATCAACACTTGATGTTCTTTCTTGATTTCTACCTCTTCTGATTTCAGCATTAATTACAACTCCGGAATGGTTTTCTCCATCCATTGCATGTTATAGTTCATCACAAAGCCTTTACAGATAGGTGGAAGCGACTGGAGGATTATTTCAATGACCGCGTCATCCGGAAGTTCAACTCCCAGCTGAGTCAAGCGGTTGTGCAACCCAGACATTCTGAGTATGTGCTCAGTGACAGAACTATTCTCCTCCATCTTACAACTGAAGAACTTGTCGGAGACTTCATATCTCTCGACCCGGGAATGATCTTGAAAAACTAGTTTCATCTCCTCAAACATCTCATATGCTCCATGTTGCTCAAAACGCCTTTGGAGCCCCGGTTCTAAACTGTAAAGCATGCCGCACTGAACTAGAGAGTAGTCATCACTCCGCGACTGCCAGGCGTTCCTAACATCCTGGGTTGCCGCAGGAATGGGAGGGTCACCTAGCGGTGCATCAAGGACATATGCCTTCTTGGAAGCCATGAGGATGAGCTTTACATTACGAGCCCAGTCCGCATAGTTGCTCCCATCGTCTTTCAACTTGGTTTTCTCTAGGAATGCATTGAAGTTGAATGGGACATTTGCGTCGGCCATTGGATCTATAATATTTGTAAAGACAATTTTAGACTAAGTTCATGATAATTAAATTCATCTAATCAAATTATTCAATGAACTCCCACTCAGATCGACATCCCTCTAGTCATCCAAGTGATACATGATCCACGTCGACTAGCCCGTGTCCGATCATCACATGAGACGGACTAGTCATCAATGGTGAGCATCTCCATGCTGATCGTATCATCCATACAACTCATGTTCGACCTTTTGGTCTCCTGTATTCCGAGGACATGTCTATACATGCTAGGCTCGTCGAGTCAACCTAAGTGTTTTGCGTGTGTAAATCTGGCTTACACCCATTGTATGCGAACGTTAGAATCTATCACACCAGATCATCATGTGGTGCTTGAAGACAACAATCATTCACAATGGTGCACACTTAGGGGAATACTTATCTCGAAATTTTAATGAGGGATCATCTTATCTTTGCTACCGTTGTTCTAAGCAATAAGATGAAAAACATGATAAACATCACATGCAATCATATAGTGACATGATATGGCCAATATCATCTTGCTCCTTTGATCTCCATCTTCGAGGCATGACATGATCATCATTGTCACCGGCACGACACCATGATCTCCATCATTTTGTGTTTGGGAAAGTCATCTCGCCAACTATTACTTCTACTACTATAGCTAACGGTTTAGCAATAAAGTAAAGTAATCACATGGCGTTGTATCTCATACAATAAATTAAGACAACTCCTATGGCTCCTGCCGGTTGTCATACTCATCGACATGCAAGTTGTGAATCCTATTACAAGAACATGATCAATCTCATACATCACATATGTAACATCACATCGTTTTGGCCATATCACATCACATAGCATACCTTGCAAACACAAGTTAGACGTCCTCTAATTGTTGTTGCAAGTTCTACGTGGCTGATTTGGGTTTCTAGCAAGAACACTTCTTACCTACATGACAGTCACAACGTTGATATGCCAATGCTATTTACCCTTCATAAGGACCCTTTTCATCGAATCCAATTCTACTAAAGTGGGAGAGACAGGCACCCGCTAGCCACCTTATGCACCAAGTGCATGTCAGGCGGTGGAAGTAGTCTCACGTAAGCGTACGTGTAAAGTTGGTCTGGGCCACTTCATCCCACAATACCGCCAAAAAAGATAGGACTAGTAACAGCAAGGAATTGAAAAATCATCACCCACAAGTTTTGTGTTCTACTCGTGCATAGAATCTACTCATAGAACCTGGCTCAGATGCCAATGTTGGGTAACATAGTAATTTCAAGAATTTTCCTACACTTCACAAGGATCTATCTAGGAGAAACCAGCAATGAGCAATGGAGTAGAGCATCTTCATACCTTTGAAGATTGCCAAGCAGAAGCGTTACTAGAACGCGGTTGATGGAGTCGTACTCGTAGCGATTCAGATCGCGGTGGATTCCGATCTAAGGCCGAACAACAACGCCTCCGTGTTCAACACACGTGCAGCCCGGTGACTTCTCCTACGCCTTGATCCAGCAAGGAGAGAGGAGAGGTTGAGGGAGAGCTCCGGCAGCACGACGGCGGGGTAAAGGTGGAGCTGCGTGGTACTCCAACACAGCTTCACCAAGCACTACGGAGGATGAGGAGGAGGAGAGGTAGGGCTGCGCCGAGAGAGAGAGAGAGATGAAGATGGTCTCTCTCAAGCAACCCTGCAACCAAATAACAAAGAGTCTCTTGTGTCCCCAACACACCCAATACAGTGGTAAATTGTATAGGCGCACTAGTTCGGCAAAGATGGTGATACAAGTGCAATAAGGATGGTAGATATAGGTTTTTGTAATCTGAAATTACAAAAACAGCAAGGTAACAAGTAACAAAAGTGAGCACGAACGGTATTGCAATATGTGGAAACAAGGCCTAGGGTTCATACTTTCACTAGTGAAGTTCTCTCAACAATGATAACATAATTGGATCATATAACTAGGCCTCAACATGCAACAAAGAGTCACTCCAAAGGCACTAATAGCAGGGAACAAACGAAGAGATTATTGTCGGGTACGAAACCACCACAAAGTTATTCTTTCTGATCGATCTATTCAAGAGTTCGTACTAGAATAACACCTTAAGGTACATATCAACCGAGACCCTAATGTCACCTAGATACTCCATTGTCACCTCAAGTATCCGTGGGTATGGTTATACGATATGCATCACACAATCTCAGAATCATCTATTCAACCAACACATAGAACTTCAAAGAGTGCCCCAAAGTTTCTACCAGAGAGTCAAAACGTGTGCCAGCCCCTGTGCATCGGTTCCCAATGTCACGAACCCGCAAGTTGATCACCAAAACATACATCAAGTACTCACATGAATCCACGTGTGCCAACCCATATGCATAGGTTCCCAATTGTCACAAACCCGCAAGTTGATCACAACACATAGACACGTGCAAGACATACATCAAGTGTTCTCAAAGACTCAATCCGATGAGATAACTCCAAAGGGGAAACTCAATTCATTACAAGAAGGGAGAGGGGAAAGAACATCATAAGATCCAACTATAGTAGCAAAGCCCACGGTACATCGAGATCAAGACATCTCAAGAACACGAGAGAGAGAGATCAAACACATAGCTACTGGTACATACCCTCAGCCCCGAGGGATAACTACTCCCTCCTCGTCATGGAGATCGCCGGGATGATGAAGATGGCCACCGAAGATGGATCCCCCCTCCGGCAGGGTGCCGGAACGGGCTCCAGATTGGTTTTTGGTGGCTACAGAGGCTTGCGGCGGCGGAACTCCCGATCTAGGTTTCTTTTTGGGGGTTTCTCAATTTATAGGAATTTATGGTGGTGGAATTACGTCGGTTGGGCCCACAAGGAGGTCACAAGCCTGCCCTGCGCCACCTAGGGTGGTGGTGGCGGCGTTAGGGCTTGCCACTCGCTCGTGGCTCTTCTGGCCTTCTTCCAAAGCTTAGGGGCCTCTTTTGGTCCAAAAAAAATCATCGTAAAGTTTCATTCCATTTGGACTCCGTCTGAAAATGGGCCAAAAACACGGAAAAAACAGAAACTGGCACTTGGCACTGAGTTAATAGGTTAGTCCCAAAAAAGATATAAAATAGCATAATCATGCATATAAAACATCCAAAGTTGACAAGATAATAGCATGGAACCATAAAAAATTATATATACGTTGGAGACGTATCAAGCATCCCCAAGCTTAACTCCTGCTCGTCCTCGAGTAGGGAAGTGATAAAGAATGAATTTTTGATGCTTTCATGCTACCTAGCATAGATGTCCTTTGTAACTCCTCTTATGTGACATGAATGTTTAGATCCGTTAGATTCAAAACAATAGTTTGTTATTGATGTGGAGACAATAATACTTCAAGCAAACTAGCAAGGTAATCATGAACTTTCAAAATAACAAGGCAAAAAGAAAGTTATCCCTACAAAATCATATAGTCTGGCTATGCTCTATCATCCTTGCACAACAAATTTAAATCATGCACAATCCCGGTATTGGCCAAGTAATTGTTTTCACACGTTTACTTTCTCAAATTGTTTCGACTCTCACGCAATACATGAGCGTGAGCCATGGTTTTAGCACTAGAAGTGGTGTGGAGTGTGGTGGAGGTTGCAAGCCAAACAAGGAGAAGATGGTCACATTGACTAGGCCTATCAATGAGCTATGGAGATGCTCATCAATAGATATCAACGTGAATGAGTAGGGATTGCCATACAAATGATGCACTAGAGCTAGGAGTATGTGAAAGCTCTTAAAGAAAACTAGTGGGTGTGCATCCAACTTGCTTGCTCACGAAGACCTAAGGCAATTTTGAGGAAGCTCATCATAGGAATATACAAGCCAAGTTATATAATGAAAATTTGCCACTAGCTATATGGTGGTGACAAAACGAGAGACTCTCAATCATGAAGATCATGGTGCTTAATATGCACAAGTGTGGAAAGGTGGTACCATTCTCCCTTCTCTCTTTTTCTCTCATATATATATATATATATATATATATATATATAATATTTGGTGCGCTCTTTGGCCTTTTTTTTGGTGGGCATATTTGGCCTCTTTTATTTCCTCACATGGGACAATCCTCCATCAATGATGATCATCACACTTTCAACTCAAAACTTAGAGCAACGATGACTCTATATGGAATGCCTTCGGTAGTGTACCGTGACAATGATCTAGCATGGTATAGACATTAATGGAAACATCATGCTAGCTATCTTACGGTCGTGCAATGGTAATGTAGATGTGGTGGCACATGTCATGGTGGTAGTTGCATGGCAATATATCTTGGAATGACTTTGAAAAAGCCATAGTAGGTAGGTATGGTGGCTGTTTTGAGGGAGGCTAATGGTGGGTTTTGTGCACCGGCGAAAGTTGCACGGCACTAAGAAGATAGTGATGGTGGAAGGTGAAAGTGCATCTAAACCATGGACTCAACATTAGTCATGAAGAACTCATATACTTGTTGTAAAAAATTTATTAGTAATCGAAACAAAGCATTCAACGCATACTCCTAGGGGAAGGGTTGGTACGTATAAACCATCACGCGATCCCGACCGCCACGCAAAGGATGACAATCAAAAGACTAATCATGCTCAGACTTCATCACATAGCGGTTCACCATACGTGCATGCTACGGGAATCACTAACTTCAACACAAGTATTTCTAGATCCACAACACCTTACTAGCATGACTTCAATATTACCAAAACCACAACTCAAAACTAATTGAGATGAATCAAACTTCTCTAACTATTCAATGCACATGAAGGTGGAAGTTTTCGTACCCCTTTGGATAACTACCCCTTTTGAGACTACTTTCAAAGCATAGATCAACTACCAAGCCACGCACCGCTGCGCTCTAAAAGACATAAGTGAAGCACATAGAGCAAAAGTATCTAGCTCAAAAGATATAAGTGAAGCACATGTGAGCTGAATTGTCTACCAAAGGATATAAGTGAAGCTCGACAAAATCACGATGAGTGCATGTCTCTCTCTCTAGGTGTGCAGCAAGGATGATTGTGACACAACAAAAATGAAAGACTCCTACGATACAAGACGCTCGAAGCAAAAACACATAACATGTGGTGAATAAAAATATAGCCCCAAGTAACGTTACCGATGGATTGAAGACGAAAGAGGGGATGCCTTCCCGGGGCATCCCCAAGCTTAGGCTTTTACGGCATCCTTGAATCTCTTGGGGTGCCTTGGCCATCCCCAATCTTGAGCTCTTGGCACTCTCTATCTCTTTGTCCATAAGAACTTCACCCAAAACTTGAAAACTTCACAACACGAAACTTAAACAGAAACTCGTGATAACATTAGTATGAGAAAGCAAACCACCACTTCCTTATGTACTGTAGCAATCTTAAATTCTACTTATGCTGACGTTGGGTTAGTGTATTTTCAATCTTCCATGGCTAATACCCTCCGATACTATCCATAGTTTCATCAAAATAAGCAACCAACTCAACAAAAACAGAATCTGTTAACAACAGACCAGTCTGTAGAAATCTGTATACTTCGTATACTTCTGGTACTTCAAAAAATCTGAAAAATTACGACAGTCTGAAGAAATTGCGTAGAAATCAGAAGAAAAAAAATCAACTCAAACGCTCTTACATAATAAATTTTTTTTTTTCGTGAGCAGAAAGTTTCTGTCTTTTTCCAGCATGATCAAACAATCATCACCAAGACTAATCATAACGGTCTTGCTTGGCACAAACACAAAAAGAAACACAAAGGACACAATCATAACAGAATTATGATGGTGTGGAGAAAACAAAACAGGAAGCAAAAATCAAAGAAAAATTTATTCATTGGGTTGCCTCCCAACAAGCGCTATCGTTTAACGCCCTTAGCTAGGCATTGATTTCAATGATGCTCACATAAAAGGTAAGGATTGAAACACAACGAGAGCATCATGGAGCAAATGGCTAGCACATTTGAGTCTAACCCACTTCCTATGCATAGGGATTTTGTGATCAAACAATTTATTGGAGCAAGTATCAACTAGCATAGGAAGGCAAAACAAGCATAGCTTCAAAAATTTCAACATATGGAGAGGAAGCTTGATACTATTACAATAAGTAGAAGCATAGGATCCTCTCTCATAGTAATTTTCAGTAGCATCATGAATGAATTCAACCATATAACCAGCACCTAAAGCATTTTTTTCATGGTCTACAAGCATAGAAATTTTACTACTCTCCACATAAAGAAATCTATTCTCCAGAATAGTAGTGGGAGTATCGTAAAAGACTTGAGCACTACAAATTGTGTCCACAATGAAAAAAAGCAAGGTTTAGCAAAGGGGTTTCCGAAAGTATGACAAGTTTTATCATCCCTTTTCTTCAAAGCATAAGTGTCCTCACAATAATCATCATAGATAGGGGGCATGCTTTCATCAAAATGATTTTGATCATTCAAAGTGGAAGTACTAAAAAGATCATCTTCATCAAATATAGCATCCCCAAGCTTGTGGCTTTGCATATCATTAGCATCATGGGTATTCAAAGAATTCATGCTAAGAACATTGCAATCATGCTCATCGTTCACATATTCTATGCCAAGCATTCTATGTAATTCTTCTTTCAGCACTTGAGCACAATTTTCCTTCCCATCATGCTCACGAAAGACATTGAAAAGATGGAGCATATGAGGCATCCTCAATTCCATTTTTTTGTAATTTTCTAGCGAAAGAACAAGAAACAAAAAGATTCGATTGCAAGATCTAAAGATATACCTTCAAGAGCTAACCTCCCCGACAACGGCGCCAGAAAAGAGCTTGATGTCTACTACGCAACCTTCTCCTTGTAGACATTGTTGGGCCTCCAAGTGCAAAGGTTTGTAGGACTGTAGCAATTTTCCCTCAAGTGGGTGACCTAAGGTTCATCAATCCGTGGGAGGCGTAGGATGAAGATGGTCTCTCTCAAGCAACCCTGCAACCAAATAACAAAGAGTCTCTTGTGTCCCCAACACACCCAATACAATGGTAAATTGTATAGGTGCACTAGTTCGGTGAAGAGATGGTGATACAAGTGCAATAAGGATGGTAGATATAGGTTTTTGTAATCTGAAATTACAAAAATAACAAGGTAACAAGTAACAAAAGTGAGCACGAACGGTATTGCAATGCGTGGAAACAAGGCCTAGGGTTCATACTTTCACTAGTGAAGTTCTCTCAACAATGATAACATAATTGGATCATATAACTAGCCCTCAACATGCAACAGAGAGTCACTCCAAAGTCACTAATAGCGGGGAACAAACGAAGAGATTATTGTCGGGTACGAAACCACCACAAAGTTATTCTTTCTGATCGATCTATTCAAGAGTTCGTACTAGAATAACACCTTAAGATACATATCAACCGAGACCCCAATGTCACCTAGATACTCCATTGTCAACTCAAGTATTTGTGGGTATGGTTATACGATATGCATCACACAATCTCAGAATCATCTATTCAACCAACATATACAACTTCAAAGAGTGCCCCAAAGTTTCTACCAGAGAATCAAAACGTGTGCCAACCCCTGTGCATAGGTTCCCAATGTCACGAACCCGCAACTTGATCACCAAAACATACATCAAGTACTCACATGAATCCACGTGTGCCAACCCATATGCATAGGTTCCCAATTGTCACAAACCCGCAAGTTGATCACAGCAGATAGACACGTGCAAGACATAGATCAAGTGTTCTCAAAGACTCAATTCGATAAGATAACTCCAAAGGGGAAACTCAATTCATTACAAGAAGGGAGAGGGGGAAGAACATCATAAGATCCAACTATAGTAGCATAGCCCACGGTACATCGAGATCAAGACATCTCAAGAACACAAGAGAGAGATCAAACACATAGCTACTGGTACATACCCTCAGCCCTGAGGGATAACTACTCTCTCCTCGTCATGGAGATCGCCGGAATGATGAAGATGGCCACCGAAGATGGATTCCCCCTCCGGCAGGGTGCCGGAACGGGCTCCAGATTGTTTTTTGGTAGCTACAGAGGCTTGCGGCGGCGGAACTCCCGATCTAGGTTTCTTTTTGGGGGTTTCTGAATTTATAGGAATTTATGGCGGTGGAATTACGTCGGTTGGGCCCAGGAGGAGGTCACAAGCCTGCCCTGCGCCACTTAGGGGGGTGGTGGCGGCATCAGGGTTTGTGACTTCCTCGTGGCTCTTTTGGCCTACTTCCAAAGTTTCGGGGGCCTCTTTTGGTCCAAAAAAATCATCGTAAAGTTTCATTCCATTTGGACTCCGTCTGAAAATGGGCCAAAAACATGGAAAAAACAGAAACTGGCACTTGGCACTGAGTTAATAGGTTAGTCCCAAAAAAGATATAAAAAGCATAATCATGCATCCAAAGTTGACAAGATAATAGCATGGAACCATAAAAATTATAGATACGTTGGGGACGTATCACAGCCCCAAAACCCTTGGGTTTATATAGGAGGAGACGGAGGAGGGTGCACCACGCCTAGGGTTTGCACCCTACGTGGTGCGACAACCCTATATGTGCAGGGCCGACGACCAAGTGGAGGAGGGCGGTGCCCTAGGGGTGGGCTTGCCGCCCAAGGCAGTCCCCACGCCCTAGGGGTGGCCCCCTTAGCCCTCTCTTGCGACTTGGGCTGGGGTGGGAGGTGCACCAGCCCTTCTAGGGGCTGGTTCCCTTCCACTCTTCGCCCATGTTGCCTTTCGGGGCTGGTGGCCCTTTTCGGTGGACCCCCGGAACCCTTCCGATGGTCCCGGTACAATACCGACGATCTCCGAAACTCTTTCGGTGATCAAAACTTCAGTTCCTATATATGAATCTTTACCTCTGGACCATTATAGAACTCCTCGTGACGTCCGGGGTCTGATCCGGGACTCCGAACAACCTTTGATAACCACGTATACTATTCCCATAACAACCCTAGTGTCATCGAACCTTAAGTGTGTAGACCCTACGGCTTCGGGAACCATGCAGACATCACCTAGATACCTCTCCGGTCAATAACGAACATTAGGGTCTGGATATCCATGTTTCCTGCCACATGTTCCACGATGATCTCATCGGATGAACAACGATGTCGGGGATTCAACCAGTCCCGTACGCAATTCCCTTTGTCTACCCGTATGATACTTGCCCAAGATTCGATCATCGGTATCCCTATACCTTGTTCAACCACATTACCGGCATCTCTCTTTACTTGTTACATAACACATCATCTTGTGACTAACTCCTTAGTGACATTGAGCTCATTATGATGATGCATTACCGAGTGGGCCCAGAGATACCTCTCCCTCACACGGAGTGACAAATCCCAGTCTCGATTCGTACCAACTCAACAGACACTTTCGGAGATACCTGTAGTGCACCTTTCTAATAACGCAGTTAATTTGTGACGTTTGATACACCCGAAGCACTCCTACGGTATCCGGGAGTTGCACAATCTCATGGTCTAAGGAAATGATACTTGACATTACAAAAGCTTTAGCAGACGAACAATACGATCTAGTGCTATGCTTAGGATTGGGTCATGTCCATCACATCATTCTCCTAATGATTTGTTCCCGTTATCAATGACATCCAATGTCCATGATCATGTATTGATCAATGAGCTAGCCAACTGTTGGAATTATGCCCTAGAGGCAATAATAAATATAGTTATTATTATAATTCCTGCATCAAGATAATCGTTTATTATCCATGCTATAATTGTATTGAATGAAGACTCATTTACATGTGTGGATACATAGACAAAACACTGTCCCTAGCAAGCCTCTAGTTGGCTAGCAAGTTGATCAAAGATAGTCAGTGTCTTCTGATTATGAACAAGGTGTTGTTGCTTGATAACTGGATCACGTCATTAGGAGAATCACGTGATGGACTAGACCCAAACTAATAGACGTAGCATGTTGATCGTGTCATTTTGTTGCTACTGTTTTCCGCGTGTCAAGTATTTGTTCCTATGACCATGAGATCATATAACTCACTGACACCGGAGGAATACTTTGTGTGTATCAAACGTCGCAACGCAACTGGGTGACTATAAAGATGCTCTACAGGTATCTCCGAAGGTGTTATTTGAGTTAGTATGGATCAAGACTGGGATTTGTCACTCCGTGTGATGGAGAGGTATCTCGGGGCCCACTCGGTAATACAACATCACACACAAGCCTTGCAAGCAATGTGACTTAGTGTAAGTTACGGGATCTTGTATTACGGAACGAGTAAAGAGACTTGCCGGTAAACGAGATTGAAATAGGTATGCGGATACTAACAATCGAATCTCGGGCAAGTAACATACCGAAGGACAAAGGGAATGACATACGGGATTATATGAATCCTTGACACTGAGGTTCAAACGATAAGTTCTTCGTAGAATATGTAGGATCCAATAAGGGCATCCAGGTCCCGCTATTGGATATTGACCGAGGAGTCTCTCGGGTCATGTCTACATAGTTCTCGAACCCGCAGGGTCTGCACACTTAAGGTTCGACGTTGTTTTATGCGTATTTGAGTTATATGGTTGGTTACCGAATGTTGTTCGGAGTCCCGGATGAGATCACGGACGTCACGAGGGTTTCCGGAATGGTCCGGGAACGCAGATTGATATATAGGATGACCTCATTTGATTACCGGAAGGTTTTCGGAGTTACCGGGAATGTACCGGGAATGACGAATGGGTTCCGGGAGTTCACCAGGGGGGGGGGGGGTCAACCCACCCCGGGGAAGCCCATAGGCCTTGAGGGTGGCGCACCAGCCTTTAGTGGGCTGGTGGAACAGCCCAAAAGGGCCCTATGCGCATTGGAAGAAAAATCAAAGAGAAAGAAAAAAAAGAGGAGGTGGGAAGGGAAGGAAGGACTCCCACCCACCAAACCAAGTCCAACTCGGTTTGGGGGGGGGAGACCTTCCCCCCTTGGCTCGGCCGACCCCCTTGGGGCTCCTTGAGCCCCAAGGCAAGGTCCCCTCTCTCCCACCTATATATACGGAGGTTTTAGGGCTGATTTGAGACGACTTTTCCACGGCAGCCCGACCACATACCTCCACGGTTTTTCCTCTAGATCGTGTTTCTGCGGAGCTCGGGCGGAGCCCTGCTGAGACAAGGTCATCACCAACCTCCGGAGCGCCGTCACGCTGCCAGAGAACTCTTCTACCTCTCCGTCTCTCTTGCTGGATCAAGAAGGCCGAGATCATCGTCGAGCTGTACGTGTGCTGAACGCGGAGGTGCCGTCCGTTCGGTACTAGATCGTGGGACTGATCGCGGGATTGTTCGCGAGGCGGATCGAGGGACGTGAGGACGTTCCACTACATCAACCGCGTTCACTAACGCTTCTGCTGTACGGTCTACAAGGGTACGTAGATCACTCATCCCCTCTCGTAGATGGACATCACCATGATAGGTCTTCGTGCGCGTAGGAAATTTTTTGTTTCCCATGCGATGTTCCCCAAGAGTGGCATCATGAGCTAGGTTCATGCGTAGATGTCTTCTCAAGTAGAACACAAAAGTTTTTGTGGGCGGTGATGTGCGTTTTGCTGCCCTCCTTAGTCTTTTCTTGATTCCGTGGTATTGTTGGATTGAAGCGGCTTCGACCGACATTACTCGTACGCTTATGAGAGACTGGTTTCATCGCTACGAGTAACCCCGTTGCTCAAATATGACTGGCAAGTGTCGGTTTCTCCAACTTTAGTTGAATCAGATTTGACCGAGGAGGTCCTTGGATGAGGTTAAATAGAAACTCATATATCTCCGTTGTGGTGTTTGCGTAAGTAAGACGCGATCCTACTAGATACCCGTGGTCACCAGGTAAAACATGCAACAACAAAATTAGAGAACGTCTAACTTGTTTTTGCAGGGTATGCTTGTGATGTGATATGGCCAACGATGTGATGTGATATATTGGATGTATGAGATGATAATGTTGTAATAGATAATATCGACTTGCACGTCGATGGTACGGCAACCGGCAGGAGCCATAGGGTTGTCTTTATACTAATGTTTGTGCTTGCAGATGCGTTTACTATTTTGCTAGGATGTAGCTTTAGTAGTAATAGCATGAGTAGCACGACAACCCCGATGGCGACACGTTGATGGAGATCATGGTGTGGCGCCGGTGACAAGAAGATCGTCCTGGTGCTTTGATGATGGAGATCAAGAAGCACGTGATGATGGCCATATCATGTCACTTATGAATTGCATGTGATGTTAATCCTTTTATGCACCTTATTTTGCTTAGAACGACGGTAGCATTATGAGGTGATCTCTCACTAAAATTTCAAGACGAAATTGTGTTCTCCCCGACTGTGCACCGTTGCTACAGTTCGTCGTTTCGAGACACCACGTGATGATCGGGTGTGATAGACTCAACGTTCACATACAATGGGTGCAAAACAGTTGCGCACGCGGTACACTCGGGTTAAGCTTGACGAGCCTAGCATGTGCAGACATGGCCTCGGAACACATGAGACCGAAAGTTCGATCATGAATCATATAGATGATATGATTAGCATAGGGATGCTTACCACTGAAACTATACTCAACTCACGTGATGATCGGACTTGAGCTAGTGTAAGTGGATCATGAACCACTCAAATGACTAGAGAGATGTACTTTTTGAGTGGGAGTTTAGCATATAATTTTGATTAAGTTAAACTCTAATTGTCTTGAACATAGTCTAAGTCCACTTTGAATATATTTGTGTTGTAGATCATGGCTCACGCGACAGTCACCCTGAATTTTAATACGTTCCTAGAGAAAGCTAAGTTGAAAGATGATGGAAGCAACTTTGTAGACTGGGCTGGTAATCTTAAGCTAATCTTACAAGCTGGGAAGAAGGATTATGTCCTTAATGCTGCGCTAGGAGATGAACCACCCGCTACGGCTGATCAGGATGTTAAGAACGCTTGGTTAGCACGTAAGGAGGACTACTCAGTAGTTCAATGTGCAGTCTTGTATGGCTTAGAACCGGGACTTCAACGTCGCTTTGAGCGTCATGGAGCATTTGAGATGTTCCAGGAGTTGAAGTTTATCTTTCAGAAGAACGCCCGGATCGAGTGGTATGAGACCTCCGATAAATTTTATGCTTGCAAGATGGAGGAAAACTCGTCTGTCAGTGAACATGTGCTCAAAATGTCTGGGTACTCAAACCGTCTAGCTGAGCTGGGGATTGAACTCCCGCAAGAGGCTATCACTGACAGAATCCTTCAATCACTGCCGCCAAGCTATAAAGGCTTTGTGTTGAACTACAACATGCAAGGGATGAACAAGTCTCCCGGCGAGTTGTTTGCGATGCTGAAAGTCGCAGAGTCTGAACTCCGTAAAGAGCATCAAGTGTTGATGGTGAATAAGACCACTAGTTTCAAGAGAAACGGCAAAGGCAAGAAGGGAAATTCAAAGAAGAGCGGCAAGCCTGTTGCCAATCCGACGAAGAAACCCAAAGCTGGACCTAAGCCTGAAACGGAGTGTTACTATTGCAAGGGTATGGGTCACTGGAAGCGCAATTGCCCCAAGTATCTGGCAGATAAGAAGGCGGCCAAAGAAAAATCAGGTATATTTGATATACAAGTTATTGATGTGTACTTAACCGGCTCTCGTAGTAGTGCCTGTGTATTCGATACCGGTTCTGTTGCTCATATTTGCAACTCGAAACAGGAACCGCGGAATAGACGAAGGCTGGCGAAAGATGAAGTGACGATGCACGTAGGAAATGGTTCCAAGGTTGATGCAATCGCCGTCGGCACAGTTTCACTTCAGTTACCATCAGGATTAGTTATGAACTTAAATCATTGTTATTTAGTGCCTACGTTGAGCATGAACATTATATCTGGATCTTGTTTATTGCGAGACGGTTACTCTTTTAAGTCAGAGAATAATGGTTGTTCTATTTCTATGTGTAACATCTTTTATGGTCACGCACCCAATGTGAGAGGATTGTTCATATTGAATCTTGATAGCGATACACACATACATAACATTGAGACCAAAAGAGTTAGAGTTAACAATGATAGCGACATATTTTTGTGGCACTGCCGCTTAGGTCATATTGGTGTAAAGCGCATGAAGAAACTCCATGCTGATGGACTTTTGGAGTCACTTGACTTTGATTCACTTGACACGTGCGAACCATGCCTCATGGGCAAGATGACTAAGACTCCATTCTCCAGAACAATGAAGCGTGCAAGTGACTTGTTGGAAATCATACGTACCGATGTGTGTGGTCTGATGAGCATGGAGGCACGCGGCGGATATCGTTATTTTCTCACCTTCACTAACGATTTGAGTAGATATGGTTATGTCTACTTGATGAAGCACAAGTCTGAAACATTTGAAAAGTTCAAGCAATTTCAGAGTGAAGTTGAAAATCATCGTAACAAGAAGATCAAGTTCCTACGGCCTGATCGTGGGGGTGAATATCTGAGTTTCGAGTTTGGTGCTCACTTAAGACAATGTGGAATTGTTTCACAGTTAACACCGCCTGGAACACCACAGCGTAATGGTGTTTCCGAACGTCGTAATCGTACTTTATTAGAGATGGTGCGATCTATGATGTCTCTTACCGATTTGCCGTTATCGTTTTGGGGTTATGCATTAGAAACAACTGCATTCACTTTAAATAGGGCACCATCAGAATCCGTTGAGACGACGCCATATGAACTATGGTATGGCAAAAGGCCAAAGTTGTCGTTTCTTAAAGTTTGGGGATGTGATGCTTATGTCAAAAAGCTTCAGCCTGAAAAGCTGGAACCCAAAGCGGAAAAGTGCGTCTTCATAGGTTACCCAAAGGAGACAGTTGGGTACACCTTCTATCTCAAATCCGAGGGCAAAGTGTTTGTTGCTAAAAACGGAGCTTTTCTCGAGAAGGAGTTTCTCTCGAGAGAATTGAGTGGGAGGAAGATAGAACTTGACGAGGTTGTCGAACCTCTCATCCCTCTGGATGGTGGCGCATGGCAAGGGGAAACCTCTATCGTTGCGACGCCGGCTGAGGAGGAAGTTAATGATGGTGATCATGAAACTCCGGTTCAAGTTTCTGTTGAACCACGCAGGTCGACGAGACCACGTGCTGCTCCAGAGAGGTACGGTAATCCCGTCTTATCAATCATGTTGTTGGACAACAATGAACCTGCAAATTATGAAGAAGCAATGGTGGGCCCGGATTCCAACAAATGGCTAGAAGCCATGAAGTCCGAGATAGGATCCATGTATGAGAACAAAGTATGGACTTTGGAGGTAATGCCTGAGGGCCGCAAGGCTATTCAGAACAAATGGATCTTTAAGAGGAAGACGGACGCTGACGGCAATGTAACCGTTTATAAAGCTCGACTTGTGGCAAAGGGTTTTTCACAAGTTCAAGGAGTTGACTACGATGAGACATTCTCACCCGTAGTGATGCTTAAGTCTGTGAGAATCATGTTAGCAATAGCTGCATTTTTCAATGGATGTCAAAACGGCGTTCCTTAACGGTTTCCTTAAGGAAGAATTGTATATGATGCAACCCGAAGGTTTTGTCGATCCTAAGAATGCTAACAAGGTGTGCAAGCTCCAGCGATCCATTTGTGGACTGGTGCAAGCATCTCGGAGTTGGAACAAACGCTTTGATGAGGTGATCAAAGCATTTGGGTTTACACAAGTGGTTGGAGAATCTTGTATTTACAAGAAAGTGAGTGGGAGCTCTGTGGCGTTTCTAATATTATATGTGGATGACATATTGCTGATTGGAAACAACGTGGAGATTTTGGAGAGCATAAAGGATTACTTGAATAAAAGTTTCTCTATGAAGGACCTAGGAGAAGCTGCTTACATTCTAGGCATTAAGATCTATAGGGATAGATCAAAACGCCTGATAGGACTTTCACAAAGCACATACCTTGATAAAGTTTTGAAGAGGTTCAAAATGGAACAGTCCAAGAAAGGGTTCTTGCCAGTTTTACAAGTTACGAGATTGAGTAAGACTCAGTGCCCAGCAACTGATGAAGATAGAGAGCATATGCACTCCGTCCCCTATGCTTCAGCCATAGGTTCTATCATGTATGCAATGTTGTGCACTAGACCGGATGTTAGCCTGGCCATAAGTATGGCAGGTAGGTTCCAGAGTAATCCAGGAGTGGATCACTTGACAGCGGTCAATAATATCCTGAAGTACCTGAAAAGGACTAAGGAGATGTTTCTCGTGTATGGAGGTGACGAAGAGCTCGCCGTAAATGGTTACGTCGATGCAAGCTTTGACACAGATCCGGACGACTCTAAGTCGCAAACCGGATACGTATTTATTCTTAATGGGGGTGCGGTAAGCTGGTGCTGTTCGAAGCAAAGCGTCGTAGCAGATTCTACATGTGAAGTGGAGTACATGGCTGCCTCAGAAGCGGCTAAGGAGGGTGTCTGGATGAAGCAGTTCATGACGGATCTTGGAGTGGTGCCAAGCGCACTGAATCCAGTAACCTTGTTCTGTGACAACACGGGTGCCATTGCCTTAGCAAAGGAACCACGGTTTCACAAGAAGTCCAGACACATCAAACGACGCTTCAACCTCATCCGCGACTATGTCGAAGGAGAGGACGTAAATATATGCAAAGTGCACACGGATCTGAATGTAGCAGACCCGCTGACTAAACCTCTTCCACGACCAAAGCATGATCAACACCAGAACTGTATGGGTGTTAGATTTATTACAATGTAATTCACATGATGATGTGAGGGCTAGATTATTGACTCTAGTGCAAGTGGGAGACTGTTGGAATTATGTCCTAGAGGCAATAATAAATATAGTTATTATTATAATTCCTGCATCAAGATAATCGTTTATTATCCATGCTATAATTGTATTGAATGAAGACTCATTTACATGTGTGGATACATAGACAAAACACCGTCCCTAGCAAGCCTCTAGTTGGCTAGCCAGTTGACCAAAGATAGTCAGTGTCTTCTGATTATGAACAAGGTGTTGTTGCTTGATAACTGGATCACGTCATTAGGAGAATCACGTGATGGACTAGACCCAAACTAATAGACGTAGCATGTTGATCATGTCATTTTGTTGCTACTATTTTCTGCGTGTCAAGTATTTGTTCCTATGACCATGAGATCATATAACTCACTGACACCGGAGGAATACTTTGTGTGTATAAAACGTTGCAACGTAACTGGGTGACTATAAAGATGCTCTACAGGTATCTTCGAAGGTGTTAGTTGAGTTAGTATGGATCAAGACTGGGATTTGTCACTCCATGTGACGGAGAGGTATCTCGGGGCCCACTCGGTAATACAACATCACACACAAGCCTTGCAAGCAATGTGACTTAGTGTAAGCTACGGGATCTTGTATTACGGAACGAGTAAAGAGACTTGCCGGTAAACGAGATTGAAATAGGTATGCGGATACTAACGATCGAATCTCGGGCAAGTAACATACCGAAGGACAAAGGGAATGACATACGGGATTATATGAATCCTTGACACTGAGGTTCAAACGATAAGTTCTTCGTAGAATATGTAGGATCCAATATGGGCATCCAGGTCCCGCTATTGGATATTGACCGAGGAGTCTCTCGGGTCATGTCTACATAGTTCTCGAACCCGCAGGGTCTGCACACTTAAGGTTCGACGTTGTTTTATGCGTATTTGAGTTATATGGTTGGATACCGATTGTTTTTCGGAGTCCCGGATGAGATCACGGACGTCACGAGGGTTTCCGGAATGGTCCGGAAACGAAGATTGATATATAGGATGACCTCATTTGATTACCGGAAGGTTTTCGGAGTTACCGGGAATGTACCGGGAATGACGAATGGATTCCGGGAGTTCACCGGGGGGGGGGGGGGCAACCCACCCTGGGGAAGCCCATAGGCTTTGAGGGTGGCGCACCAGCCCTTAGTGGGCTGGTGGGACAACCCAAAAGGGCCCTATGCGCATTGGAAGAAAACTCAAAGAGAAAAAAAAAGAGGAGGTGGGAAGGGAAGGAAGGACTCCCACCCACCAAACCAAGTCCAACTCGGTTTGGGGGGGGGAGACCTTCCCCACTTGGCTCGGCCGATCCCCTTGGGGATCCTTGAGCCCCAAGGCAAGGTCCCCTCTCTCCCACCTATATATACGGAGGTTTTAGGGCTGATTTGAGACGACTTTTCCACGGCAGCCCGACCACATACCTCCACGGTTTTTCCTCTAGATCGCGTTTCTGCGGAGCTCGGGCGGAGCCCTGCTGAGACAAGGTCATCACCAACCTCCGGAGCGCCGTCACGCTGCCGGAGAACTCTTCTACCTCTCCTTCTCTCTTGCTGGATCAAGAAGGCCGAGATCATCGTCGAGCTGTACGTGTGCTGAACGCGGAGGTGCCGTCCGTTCGGTACTAGATCGTGGGACTGATCGCGGGATTGTTCGCGTGGCGGATCGAGGGACGTGAGGACGTTCCACTACATCAACCGCGTTCACTAACGCTTCTGCTGTACGGTCTACAAGGGTACGTAGATCACTCATCCCCTCTCGTAGATGGACATCACCATGATAGGTCTTCGTGCGCGTAGGAATTTTTTTGTTTCTCATGCGACGTTCCCCAACACCAACTACAGGCTCACTAGGGACACATTGTGATCTATGTATTCACACATGCATTACAGTTTCGAGTTAATACAATTATAGCATGAATAATAGACAACTATCATGAACTAGGATATATAATAATAACCACTTTATTATTGCCTCTAGGGCATATTTCCGACACTTAGGTGGGAATTCAAGTAGTTGCCTAGGATCATCTTCCAACACATGCATGATGTGAGGTTGGGGTTCGACCTCTAGTGGTTTGTTTGGTCACAGTCTTTCTTAGAGAGGACAACCTCAATATGTGTCGTCAAATATGCTTTGTCAAGCCTTGTAGTTCACTATGCCTAGGGAGCATATTCGAGCATCATTTCAATATGACAATCCAATGTACGATTGAGCCATGCGAATCTTCCCACGAAAATATCGAGCGAAATCTCTGTCATATGTTTCTTCTGGCGTCTTTCGTAAGCCTCATCCTCTTTTTTGTGGCTTCATATATTTGTTTTATTTTTGGTGATAAAGTCAAGTGGTGATTTCATATCTTTCCTAAGCGGTATTCTTATATTTGTATGGGAATGCTGATCCTTTTGCTCAATCAAATTGTCATGTCAATTCTTTTCCATCTCGTGTGCTTCTCTTCATGATAATTCAATCCTTTTCAATATTTGCAAGATCAATCCTCATAGTTTCCTTCCGGAGTTTGTTTCATCTGTTTCAAGTTGTCTTTCTTTTCTCCACCCTCCCGCCTTTTTTCTTAAATGATTAAATTATGAACCAAGTGCATTTATTTTCATTGATGCTTCTGTTATCTTTTCTCGCATTTTGTATGTGGTGGTTCATTGTGAAGATGCTCACGTGTTAAATTCAATTCAAGCTTTCAGTGTACATAATATCCTTTTCATTCGTGAAATGCTTTCCTATGTTGGAAATTCTTGTCCAAGCCTTTCTTCTTTTTCATATCTCTATATTCCATCTGGATTGGTAAAGATATCTCATCAGATTCATGTTTCCATTCAAAATATTTTCCAATTATTTCGAGGTTCTCACCTCGTCTATTTTAATTCATACCGGTGAAATCTCTCTTCTAAGCAGAAATTTCAACGGTTTTTTCTTTTAGTGGGCCAATAACGATGCGACCGTCAACACAGAATCCATGACGCGAATAAACTTCCCAATCTTTCACGGTATGGTATCATGTGAAACGTCGTGGCGCTTGCGATCTTGTAGATGCAATCAGCACGGAAACAACATGCATACCCAACAAAAGGAAGTACATGGACAGTCTTCAACAGATCGACAACAAATTAGAGATGGTGTCTCCAATCTCTCGCCAAAAGCACAAATCAATTCTTAAAGCTTCTCCAGGTAACTCATGAACTAACTCGTCACCTAGGGAAGATACCCCGGCTTCTAGTTTCTTTTTAACCAGCCAAAAACCAACTCCCCTGCACACGGCCGAAGCCGACCTTTTATATAGGCGAAAAAAAGATCAGGCAAAACCGACTTAAACAAAGATACTACACGGACTCTCTCCTGCCTTCCTAATCATATCTTAACTAATTTAATTATCCAGCAGATTTGATGACAAAAGACAAAACAAACTAGTACTACTTCTTTATATGCACAGGTTGATGATTTTTCATGCATGGAGTCCTGAATCGTGGCTCGACGTCCTCTGGTACAACAAGCTGAACTGGAATTTGTGTTGTTGCCTTGCCGTAGTGTAGAAAATTGTCTCTGAGTTTAACTCCTTGATTGCTACATTGCATAGTAATAGTTTGTTTCCTTTTCTCGTTACGTCTGGCAGAAACTGTGTACCTTTCAGTGCTTCTCCAGTTTGTCTTACTAACAATACTTGTAGCGATGGCGTATGGGGTCACATCATCGTCCCTCCCTTGAAAGAAAACCGTCCTTGGTTTTGATCTAGACCTTACAGATTTTTTCTTGAACACTTCAATGGTGCACTTTATATCCTTTGCAACCTTAGGAAGAATAGCATAAAACTCACCCTTATGCATAAAAGTATACCTATTTATACTATATGATGGAGAGCGTTAACATCATGCTGCCACGGACGCCCCAAAATAAAATGACAAACATGAAGGGCATAACATCACATTCCTCTTTATCCATATAGCCATCAACAGAAAAAGGGACCTTCACCCTTTGAGTAACCTTCACTTTACCAACGTCGTTGATCCACTTCATATAGTATGGTTTTGGGTGCTCCCATGTTGCCAACGAAAGAGACTCCACCACATCCTTGCTAATGAGGTTGCTAGCACTTCCACCATCAATTATTAGTTTGCAAACTTCTCCCTCGATGGTACATGAAGTTTGAAAAAAAAAACCACCGTTGTCCTTGTTCAACAATGGTCTTGTCATCTCGCTCAACCTTATGTGCTAGCAAACTCTCCATATCAGGATTATCTTGAGGATAAGATAATACGGTATCACCATGACCTCTTTCGATTAAATCCTCTAACTTAGGCATCTCATCTTCAGATTCTGAAATATATTCCACAACAACAAGTAGAACCATTCATTGATTGGAGCATTTGTGCTTCATGTGTCCACGCCCTCCACACTTGTAGCAAATAATATTACGATGATGAGACGAAGTAGCATTAGATGAAACCTGATAAATCTCCTTTGAGGCAACCACCAATTTTCTTTGTTCAATGCTTCCCAACTTATGAGAAGTAGCGAGTTTGGCATTAAACCCACCGTCAATAGGAGAAGAACCACGTCACCCACTATTTTAGGTTGGACGTGTCTCAGAAACTTGCTTCTCCAATACCCAATGTTGAGCACGCTCCACTTGATGAAGTAACTCATGAATATCATTATATTGCATTAAATCAACACGGTCAGGAATCTTTTATTCTAGCCCCTCTAAGAAACGTACCATGGTCGCCTCTGCACACTAGCGTACAACTGTGCGGATCATCAAAACTTGCATCTCTTTGTAGTACTCATCAACTGTACCTTGCACTAGACGACACAATCTGCTATGAAGCCAACGAGTGTAATAAGCAGGCACAAAACGTTCCCTCATGATTCTCTTCATCTCAGTCCATGTCGCTAGTCGCTCGTGAGTACGGTTCTTATTATCCCACCATACAAGAGCATACTCTGTAAATTCCATTGATGCAACACGAACCTTCTTTTCTTCGGAGTAGTTGTGGCCATCAAAAATCTGATTTACACACATCTCCCACTCCAAATATCTCTCTAGGTTAGAACAACATCCCAAGAATTCAGGTATGGTTACCTTGATTCGACCTAAACCATCATCCTCCTGTGCACCATTGCCGCCATGATCGCGGCGCCGTGCAGCATGGTGATGATCCTCTGCCTCATGCCATGGTTGACGAGGTAAGCCTCCACGTGCATCAGAGTTCCTAGAAAAATCACCATCACCGTTGCTGTCATGGTCACGATGTCGTCGTGGTGAGCGGAATTGTTGGGGAGCCACGTCTCTCGTCTGAAGGTGCTGAACTCCTGTAGTGAGACGATTAAGACTACCGGTCACCACCTATAAACTATCAGTGTGTTGTCGATCGCTTGTAGTCAAACGCTCATTCAATCTGTCCTCAACGCCTACAATATTTGTAGACATCTTTTCAACCCTTGTATGAAGCTTCTTGTTGGCTCCCTTGATCGACATGAGATGGACACGTAAATCATTGCTTATCTCGAGATCCACTAGAAGTTTTTCACCCTCCTAATGATCAGATTTCTCATGTTGTGACTTCACCATCTCTCAAACAATTGGATCAAAAAGCAGAATTTTTCTTGTACCATGACCAACCTTGCTCTGAATATCACTTGATGCGACAGTCAATAGAGAATGAACGACACAAATAAATTTCCCAATCTTTCACGGTACGGTAACACCTGAAACGTCATGGCGCTTGCAATCTTGTAGATGCAATCACCACAGAAACAACACGCACACCCAACAAAAGAAAGTACGTGGACGGTCTTCAACACATCATGTACAAATTAGATATGGTGTCACGGAACACATGAACTAACTCGTCGCGTAGGGAAGATACCATGGCTTCTAGTTTCTGTTTAACCATCCAAAAACCAACTCCCCCATACATGGCCGAAGCTGGCCTTTTATATAGGCGGAATAAAAACGATCAAGAAAAACTGACTTAAATGAAGATACTACATGGGCTCTCTCTCTCCTACCTTCCTAATCATATCTTAACAAATTTAATTATCTCGCGGCAATGATCACAAAAGACAAAACAAAATATTGCTACTTCTTTATATGCACAGGTAGATGATTTTGCATGCATGGAGTCCTAAATCGTGGCTCGACGTCCTCTGCTACAACAAGATGAACTCGAACAAGTGTTGTTGCCTTGCCGCAGTGTAGAAAATTGTCTCTCAGTTTAACTCCTTGATTGCTACATTGCACAGTAATAGTTTGTTTGCTTTTCCCGTGACGTCTCGCAGGAACTATGTACCTTTCAGCGCTTCTCCGGTTTGCCTTATTAACAATACTTCTAGCGATGGCGTATGGGGTCACATCAAATAACCCACAGGTTTTCCCACGATCTTACCTCGCCTTTCTATCCTTTCTAGAGATCTCAAGATCTTTTCATATATGACGTAAGAATGATTTTCATTGATCATATTCCTTCTCCAAGATCTATTAAAATTAATTTCCATCATTGTCTGAACCATTCTTTATTGTTTATTCTGGAGTGTCTCAGTAATACTTGATGGTGATTCTTTCCATCATTCTTAGCTTGGAAGATCGAAGAAGTGTTTCTCTTAAATCTTGGTTCGTTCTTTTGAAGGTTGATGTTTCAGCTCGTTGTTATCCTTTCGAATTGTTTCCAATCCTGAGAAATGCCTTCCATATCAATCAAGTTTATTTCAGAGTTTTTATTCCTCGATCCTCCCAAGGCCATAATTTAAGAAGATTTTTCGCTCTCAGCTTTCAGCTTTCATTCTCAAATTCTTCTCAATTGTTATCTCTTCATTCGCATCTCAATTATTCCGGTGCTTCATTCAAGTTTCTGCTAGGCGCCCCATAATCTCTTTGTTCTTGTGTATTCTATTCATTCATTCTAATTCTTACTAGTGTTTCATTGAAGACTTCTTCATGTTTGTGCTCTTATCTCTCTTCAATCATTTTCAAGAAGAATGAGTAGTATGCCAAATGCATTGTTGTCATCAATTTAACTTGATGAAGGATAGTCATAACATAATTCTTACTGAAGTTTCATCAACGTGATTTCAATCCTTGTTCCGGAGTTGTTTATGATGTCTAATTATCAATTCTAAGTTTTTATCTCTTCTTTTCTGGAGTTCCAAGTCTTCTCAAGTATCTCTTTGTGAAGTTCCATCTAAATCTTGGAAGGTCATAATCTTATTCTTTTCAACCTTCATGTCATAATCTTATTCTTTTATATACGGAGACTTCATGGTGGTTCGTGACGGTCGTAATTCTTTCTCAAAGTGTTCTTAAAATATTTGTTGGAGGAGCTGAAGTGTTCTTTCTATTGTATTCCAAAGTGCAATTCTCCCTTCATTATCCTTTGAGTTGGTGTCAAGGTCACGATCATCTTGCATGTGATATCTTCAGAGTGGAACTCCTCCTGATCTTCCTGAATGAACTCACCGGACTCCTGGAACTCGTTTCCCGTACCCGATGCTACCCAAAAGAAACAATCACCCAATAAACACCAGCAAGTGATATTGCAAGAGAGAAAAATGATGCATGAACGCACACACTTCAAACCACGCACATAAATAACCCTACTCAAATGACAAAGTGCCACCTCATCACAAAATGACACTTTTGCAGAACTGCTCAAAACGAAAATGCAATGCCACCATTGGATTCCTTAAGTTTTTCCACCCCTAATCCATATATCATACTGCTATACTTGCATGCATGAAAACACCACAAATCTGAAAAGGAAAATCTGCTCAAAATCATGACCACTTAAGTCAAACTGAGAGGCTGATCTTGCATATCCCAGATTTGGCATATCCTCTTCTTGAATATGCTAGAAAGGGTATTAACACACAAACAGGAAAAAATAGCACAAAAACTAATTGACAGAGGGTCCCACTGGTCATAGGCACCAAGGACCACCTAGTATATGACATGTGGCCGTGTGGCCCACGTGTCACGTGGCACCTACACACACAGAGAATAAACACACAGATGGTGGGGGACTTGAACCCACCACCTCTTCCACACACACACACACACACTCTACCACTAGGCTAAGACAGAGTTTTTGACTACACACGGGAAAAATCCCACATATTCTCTATACTGCCAAGTGCGACATAGGGGAAAACCCTCAAAATATAGAAGGAAAGGGGCTGATCTTGAACCCTTAAGTCAAACTGAGAGGTTGATCTTGCATATGCCAAACTGAGAGGCTGATCTTGCATATGCCAGATTTGGCATATCCTCTTCTTGAATATTCCAGAAAGGGTATTAACACACAAACAGGAAAAAATAGCACAAAAACTAATTGACAGAGGGTCCCACTTGTCATATGCACCAAGGACCCCCTAGTATATGACATATGGCCGTGTGGCCCACGTGTCACGTGGCACCTACACACACAGAGAATAAACAAACAAATGGTGGGGGAATTGAACCCACCACCTCTTCCACACACACACACACACACACTCTACCACTAGGCTAAGACAGAGTTGTTGACTACACACAGGAAAAATCCCGCATATTCTCTATACTGCCAAGTGCGACACACGGGAAAACCCTCAAAATATAAAAGGAAAGGGGCTGATCTTGACCCCTTAAGTCAAACTGAGAGGCTGATCTTGCATATTCCAGATTTGGCATATCCTCTTCTTGAATATTCCAGAAAGGGTATTAACACACAAACAGGAAAAAATAACACAAAAACTAATTGACAGAGGGTCCCACTGGTCATAGGCACCAAGGACCCCCTAGTATATGACATGTGGCCGTGTGGCCCACGTGTCACGTTGCACCTACACACACAGAGAATAAATAGATGGTGGGGGACTTGAACCCACCACCTCTTCCACACACACACACACTCTACCACTAGGCTAAGACAGAGTTGTTGACAACACACAGGAAAAATCCCACATATTCTCTATACTGCCAAGTGCGACACAGGGGAAAACCCTCAAAATATAAATGGAAAGGGGCACGTCAGGGGTCGAACCTTGGACCTCTTGCACTACGGGATGCTCTAATGCCACTATGGCATGCTGCGGCTACCGCCCCATCAGAGGAAACACACAAGCTATTATCACCGCAGCTTCGACAACAAGGAAGAAAAACCACATGTAATAAAGGGGGGTGCTGGGGATCAAACCCATGACGTCGTGGTAGTCGTGCAACGTCGAGCTGGTCAGGCTAACGAGGGGAGTCTGCACAGAGAGGGATCTCGCCCGAGATGATAAGCAAAGGGGCACCTTCTTTGTTTAACAGAGACGCACCGACGACAGCTCGCAGGTGCACATACATCATGCACACGCACACATATCATAGAAAAACGCAGCAGGGGGTACGCGCTCGAGATCTGCTACTGCTACTCCTACTGTGAGGCTCTGCTGTTGCCGAAACTGCGAAGCGCTACTACTGTTGCCATGCTCTGCTACGCTACTTCAACCTACCAGTGCTACTCCTGGATGGATCGAGCTCAACTAGCTATGATGCGGCTACCAGAGAGGGGGAGTGGAGGAGAGTGGGGCTGCGGCTCACCTAGGGGTCAGATTAGGAGATCCGGCGTAGGAGATAAGGGAGGTCGACGAGCCGGAGCACAAGAAGCTCGTTGGAGGGAGTGTAAGAAGCCGTCGTCGGGGACATCGTGGAAGAAGCTCTCGGCGTCCAATCTTCGCGGATATGGAACTCCACCGTGCACCACATTCTCATGGTGCTACTGGGGAAGAAGGGGGGGCGCTTCCTACGTCTGTGTCGAGCTCGAGCAGGAAACAGCTACGGCGTGAGGGTCGATCTGGAGGTGGCCCTGATGGTAACAGGGGAGAAGGAGGAGGGAAAACCTGGTGCTAGGGCTAGGAGAGGGGGAGAAGGAGCTTTATAGCTCGCACCTGAGGCAGAGAGCTATCAATCACGGGGAAAAGACCGATCGGTGGCTCTCCCTGGTTCATACGATGTTGATGTCGAGAGGTGCGAGAAGGGTCGCGTTGGTGAGCTCTGGGCTGAAAATTACTGAACCTAGGACACACACTCTCTCTCTGCTTAAAAGTTTTTTCCAAATAAACATAACAAGGTTTTTAGTTAAATCCTAGGGGTTAAAAAGAAAAGAATTTTAACAAAATGAAATTATCTTTAGTCTTCTAAAATGTTGCCCCTATTTATAAAAATAAGCATGAAATTTTAGAAGAACAAAAATAAATTCCTTTTATTTAAGATGGGGCTCTGTTTTTAAATTAAACCAAAAGGGAAAAAATTCAAATAAAAGGGTGTTGCACCCCACAATTAGTAGGAAGAATTTTAGAAGAGAAGGAACATTTTTTTGAGGCAAAATAGAAACTTTTAAATCTGCCTCATTTATCATTGGAAAGAATGGATTAAAAGGTATGATGCAACAAGGTGTTTTTGAAGGGAGTTTTGTTGCCCCCAATCACATTGCACACACCAAGGCACATCCATACTTTGCACTCACACTCATACGAAGGTGCAACACAACAACAAAGAGAGGAACAAAATAAGAGTTGATATGCATGATGCCATGATGTGACATAAAATGAAGACACAAGCTTCACTCTTTATTCAAACCCAACATGTCAACATAGGAAGGTTGTCATAGAATGAAAGATATTACAAGAGGGGGAAGGAATGCATTGGGGCTTCACAACTGTCCCACACTACAAGAGGATCTCGACCCGAGATCTAGGACTGGAACTAATCTGGGAATTCGGAATGGAGGTTGTCCTCGTGCTCCCAAGTGGCTTCTTTATTCGAATGATGTGACCATTGCACTTTGAGGAACTTGATGGACTTATTGCGGGTCTTGCGCTCAGTCTCTTCAAGAATTGCTATAGGATGCCCATGGTAGGACATGTCGGGCTAGAGATCAATATCTTGGAGATCAACAATGCGCTCAGGAGTCTTGAAGCATCTTCGGAGCTGAGAGACGTGAAACACATCATGCACATAGGAAAAGTTGGATGGAAGCTCTAACTGATATGCAAGATCGCCTCTGTTGCCAACAACTTTGAAAGGACCAACAAAGCGAGGAGCAAGCTTTCCTTTGATGCTAAAGCGCTGAGTGCCCTTCATGGGAGACACTTTGATATACACAAAATCATCAAGCTGAAAAGTCATGTGACGATGCTTGGTATCGTAGTAGCACTTTTGACGGGACTGAGCTGCTTTGAGATTATCCCGAGTAACACGACACATTTATTCTGCTTCAGCGATCATGTCATTCCCAAGAATCTGGCGCTCGCCAGTCTCTGACCAATTGAGCGGGGTACGACACTTCCTGCCATAAATAATCTCAAATGGATCCTTGCATGTGCTTGCTTGAAAGCTGTTGTTGTATGAGAACTCGACAAACGGGAGGCAATCTGCCCACTTCATGCCAAAAGAAATCACACATGCTCTGAGCATATCTTCAAGGATTTGATTGCCTCTCTCAACTTGACCATTAGTATGAGGTTGTAAAGTTGTAATGAAATGGATCTTAGTACCCATCGGAGCCTGAAAGGAATCCTAGAACTTGGAAGTGAAGATGCTTCCACGATCTGAAGAAGTGGGCATTGGAACAGCGTGCAAATAGACTATCTTTGACGTAGACAACTCTGCAAGCTGAGTGGCCAAGATAGATTCTTTGATCGGGAGGAAATGAGCAACTTTGGTCAACTTGTCAATGACGACGAAGATGACATCGTTGCCTCTCTTGGACTTCGGAAACCTAGTGACAAAATCCATCTCCACATGATCGAATTTCCACTCGGGTATGGGCAAGGGATGAAGGAGACCCGCTGGACATTGATGCTCCGCCTTCACTCTGCGACACACATGACACTCGTTCACGAACTAAGCAATTTCACGCTTCATGCGAGTCCTCCAGAAGGTCTGCTTCAAATCTTGATACATTTCGGAGCTTGCTGGATGTATCGAGAGGAGGGAATTATGGGCTTCATCCATGATAACTTTCCTGAGCTCTCCTTTCGGAATGAAAAGGAAGTCCTTGATACGTCCATTTTGCATCATGCTTTTATATCAACATTTATTTCATTATGGGTTGTTATTACACATTATGGTACAATACTTATGCCTTTTCTCTCTTATTTGACAAGATTTACATGAAAAGGGAGAATGCTGGCAGTTGGAATTCTGGACTGGAAATGGAGCAAATCTGAGAGACATATTCTGCACAGCTCCAAAAGTCGTGAAAAATTATGGAGAATTATTTTGTAATATATAAAAAATAATGGGCGAAACAAGTCCCGGAGGGGACCCAGCAGGAAGCCACAAGCCACGGGGCATGGCATACCCCTCCTGGTCGCGCCCTGCAGGCTTGTTGGCCCCCTGGCAGGCCTCCTGTGCCCATCTTCTGCTATATCAAGGGTTTTGACCTCCAAAAGATCATAAGAGAGCTTTCGGTACGCGACGCCACCGTCTGGAGGCAGAACTTTGACAGAACCTATCTACAACTCCGACGGAGCTATTCTGTCGGCGAAACTTCCCTCCCGGAGGGGGAAATCGAAGCCATCGTGTTCACGAAAGATCCTCTCATCGATATGGGGTCAATCTACATCAACATCTTCATAGGCACCATCTCCTCTCCAAACCCTAGTTCATCTCTTGTATCCGATCTTTGTCTCAAAACCTCAGATTGGTACGTGTGGGTTGCTAGTAGTGTTGATTACTCCTTGTAGTTGATGCTAGTTGGTTTAGTTGGTGGAAGATCATATGTTCAGATCCTTAATGATTATTTATACTCCTCTAATTATGAACATGAATATGCTTTGTGAGTAGTTATGTTTGTTCCTGAGGACATGGGATAAGTCTTGTTATAAGTAATCATGTGAATTTGGTATCCGTATGATATTTTGATAAGTTATATGTTGTCTCTCCTCTAGTGATGTCATGTGAATGTCAACTACATGAAACTTCACCATTATTTGGGTCTAGAGGAAGGCATTGGGAAGTAATAAGTAGATGATGGGTTGCTAGAGTGACAGAAGCTTAAACCCTAGTTTATGCGTTGCTTCGTAAGGGGATGATTTGGATCCATATGTTTAATGCTATGGTTAGATTTATCTTAATTCCTATTTCGTAGTTGCGGATGCTTGCGAGAGAGGTTAATCATAAGTGGGAGGTTTTTCCAAGTAAGGTCTGCACCCAAGCACCGGTCCACCCACATACAAAATTATCAAAGTAACGAACGTGAATCATATGAACATGATGAAAACTACATAAATTCCCATGTGTCCTTGGGAGCGCTTTTCTCTATATAAGAGTTTGTCGAGGCATGTCCTTTGATACAAAAAGGATTGGGCCACCTTGATTCACCTTTGTTACAATTGTTATTTGTTACTCGTTACAAGTTACCTTATCACAAAACTATCTATTACCGATAACTTCAGTGGTTGCAGATAATACCTTACTAGAAACCGCTTGTCATTTCCTTCTACTCCTTGTTGGGTTCGACACTCTTACTTATCGAAAGGAATACTATATACCCCCTATACTTGTGGGTCATCAAGACTCTTTTGTGGCGCCATCGCCGGGGAGTGAAGCGCCTTTGGTAAGTGGAACTTGGTAAGGAAAAAATTATATAGTGTGCTGAAATTTACTGTCACTTGTCACTATGGAAAATAATCCTTTGAGGAGCTTGTTCGGGGTATCTTCACCCCGACCGGCAGCACAAAGAGATGCTCCTCAACCTACTGCACCTAGTGAAAACATGTATTATGAAATTCCTTCGGGTATGATAGAAAAACTGCTAGCTAATCCTTATGGAGGAGATTGAACACTACATCCAGATATGCACCTAATCTATGTGGATGAAGTTTGTGGATTATTAAATCTTGTAGGTCTCCCCGAGGATGATGTCAAGAATAAGGTATTTCCTTTATCTTTGATGGAAAATGCATTGAAATGGTATAGGCTATGTGATGATATTGGATCATGGATCTACAACCGATTGAAATTGGAATTTCATCAGAAGTTTTATCCTATGCATCTGGTTCATCGTGATTGGAATTATATTTATAAATTTTGGCCTTGAAGAAAGAATCACTCAAGCTTGGGGGTGGGGGGCTTAACTCAATGTTATATTCATGCCCCAATCATGAGCTTCCGAGAGAAATTATTATTCAGAATTGTTATGCTCGGCTCTCTTGTAATGATCAATCCATGCTCAACACTTCTTGTGTTGGTTCTTTTATGAAGAAAGACATTGAATTCAAATGGGACTTATTGGAAAGAATTAAACCCAACTCTGAAGATTGGGAACTCGACGAAGGTAATGAGTTAGGTATAAGCCTTAAGTTTGATTGTGTTAAATCCTTCATAGACACTGGCACTTTTTGTGATTTTAGCACTAAATGTGGACTTGACTCTGAAGTAGTAGCTTCATTTTGTGAATCTTTTGTGTGGGGACCCCGACTTACTTGTCGAGAATCGCCGTGCTCAGTGATCCCAGAGATCAATGCTCACCGAACACAGATACTGAATAAAGAGTCTTACATCCAGGTACCGATTATTACAACACGTGACCGAAGGGTCAAGTTCACAAGACACGGCCTAAGGCCAAATCACAAAAAATACACTAATAGCGGAAAACAAAGGGGCTAAGCGGGTGCCCATGCCATCAAGCCTACACCGACAGGCATTTTGACTCGGAAGCGTCCGAGTTTGCAGGGGTGTCTCCGAAGGCGTACTCATCTCCAAACTCCGGTCCTTCCATGTCTGGTCAATAACATAACCAGTGGCAAGCCAATGAGTACTTTGAATGTACTCGCAAACAGCCCATGATATAATCAATGAAAGTGAAGGATAACAATATCATGCATCTCTAGTATAACTCATCTGGGTGGAATGATCATGAATATGCATCGAGTTAAAGAATTACTCTTGAAGAACACGTTACAGATGTCAATATATCTGCCGAGGGCTGAACCATCCGGGTTCACCCTATATGCCAAGTCACCGAACTTGGTCATATTATTGCTATCATAGCAACATCTTTCTCATCACCACACACACACACACACGCACACACACACACTCACGCACACTTGGTTTATGCGGAAATATCAGGACGTAGTTTAAGCAGGATTACCCAACTGTCCTTGACCGTGGACACGGCTATTCGAATAGTTTACACTCTGCAGAGGTAGTACGCTGGACCCACGAGATCCGGGAAACTTCCGTGTCATCCACGACACGCGGTTTATCACATACCCGAGGTAAGTACCCGATCAATGCCTTTCCCCTGACGATACTTCACAAAGAGATCCACTCGATTGGTACCCAGCCAACATGTTGTACGTCTTACGAGCACCAACTCTAGACAGTACCAACCATGCGGGGACCAACGGTGTGACTGGAACTCATAAAAATGGCATAGTCGTCCTACCCGGCACGACCCCATCACGAGAGTGACCACATATCACTCCCGCCACTAGTAATGTGGCTCTTTGCTAGCACCGACCAGAGTAATTAACATAGCCCCGTCCCATAAGGGGTAACGTGGTCGTACTGGTAAGGTTGGTATGGTCGACACATCATAAATCTAATCCCATTTCTGAAACCTTACTCACACAAATACCGGGTGCATCACTTCACCAAAAGTGACCACCTAACTCATCATCACCCTCGGGCATTAGTGGCACCCGACGGGGTTTTCATAAACTCTTGCTTTATGACAACATCATGCTCATGATAGTACTACTGCTATCTTTACTTGTCAACATGGTATTAGCATAACCCTCAAGGGGTAGGGTCAAGCTCAATGCATGTGCTCCGGGGGAGCCTTCGGTAAAATAATATCAAATGATTACCGGCACTTATGATCGTATGCAATGAGAATACTTGCTATTTAGCATGCAATGTAACATATGCTCAGTCATGGTCAAAGGGCTGCTTGCCTTGATCAGCTAAGTATCCGTGGTCTTCGAGGTCTTCCAATCCGATTCCGTCGTCACACGGATTTTCTATCATTGATAAAACAATAAATAAGAAATAGCTCACACAGAAACAGTCCACAAAGTCATTTTAAAAATGTTCCCTATTTCTGATAAATCTAAGATATTATTTTAAAAATATTTGCCTTAGTTTTCTTTGAAGGAATATTTTTGAAAACAACCAAGGAGAAGCAAAACTATTCCATTTTAGTCCTTTTTATTATTATAAAATAGAATAGTTGCTGGAAAAATTCACCTAAGCATATCATTAAATACTACACATTTTTAGAAGAATAATAGTGGAAGAATTATATTTTTACACTGGTTAATTGTTTTTATAAAAATCTTAGAAACCAAGGTTTAAAATAAAAAGGAAAACAGGCTAGCTCCTGGCCTGGCTCGGCCCAGAGCTGGGCGGGCCCATGGCCAACCGACAGCCTACCGAGGCGCGCGCGCCGTCAGGTTTGAACCTGACGCGCAGGGCTCTGCAGTCAGTGGCTGAGGCCAGCGCGGTGGAGGAGGCTGGCCTACCGATAGGTGGGGCACACCTGTCGGGGTCGTCTCCTACCTCCGGCCAGAGAGGAGGAGGAGGACACCGATGAGGTTGCCGATGCGCTCAAGCTCCAATGAACACGGGAATGGGTCTGTCTGACCGTCGCCTACCTGCTGTGGGGTTGAAACAATGACGGGGAGGCAGGGGTTCGCCGGCAACGAGGAGGCCGTGGCGGAGGAGTTTCGGGAAGTGGTCGAGGGGGTGGCTAGAGACACGGAAAAGCTCGGGCGAGTTGGGGGAAAACTTCCTGGGATCAAGGGGGTCAGTTTGGTGGGTCGAGTGGTGCAGGAGCCGTCATGTAGCCGGAGATCGACCGGAGCTCCGAGGCGGAGGGGCCTCGGTCGATCTCGAGCACCGGGGCTCTGCTGGTTTGCTGGGGTGGCTAGGGAGGTACTAGTGATCGTGGCGAAGCTATCTGAGGGGTGCTGGAGCGAGGGGGAGGGCTATTTATAGGCCCGCGACAGTGAGCAGATTCGGAAGCGCCGGTGACTCACCGTGGCGCGCGTGGGGGTGCAGAGAGAGGTTGGGTTTAAACCACGGTCTCAGGACGTGGTATTGGACCGCCCGAACCATGTGCTGTAGAGAGAGAGAGAGGAGAGTCGTGCATTCGTGGCCGTGCAACCTTGGCCGGTTTTGGAGCGCGTGGGCACGCGTCGCGCAAGCTCTAGCGCGAGAGAGGAGGGGCCCTGAGGCTTGCCCGACGCAGAGGGGTTGTTGGGGAAGAGGTTGGACATCTTGGGGGAGGCTGGAACTGGCCGAGGGCGTCGCCCCCACCTCGGGGACTCCCTATAGCGCGCCGAGAGCGCAGTGTTGGCATGCCACGGCATGATGGTGCGCTCTGAGGCACTTTGGACGTGTCTAGCATGTCCTGGCACTTGCTGGGGGTGTGGCTAGTCGCTTGGTTTTAGTGGGAGCTTCGGCTGGTCAAAGGAGGCAAGCAATACTGGTGATGTGAGTCATGAACTGAGGTCTAAATTGGGGTTTTTGGCCTTTCCACTTTGAACCAATGACGGGCCAGTTGACTGGGGTTAGATACACGTGCTGGCCACTTAATCTAAGAGTTTGAAGCAAAGGAGTTTTGTTTAGCTGTGGCTAAGGTGGCTTTTTCCTATCTGTCAGAAGGTGTTCGACAGTGGGTTTAGGGGGTTGCACCCCACCACTCGTGCTGAGACTTAACATGTTTGGTTTTAGTGGTAAACCATGGAGTTCCACCAAATTTGAGCTCTAAAGGACAAGTTTAGCTTTGTAAACTTGAAACACTCCAATATGAACAGATCTGTTCCTTCCAAAGGGAGTGTGGGCAAACTAAGTCCCACAAATCCCATTTTTGGTGTGGAACCCTCATTTGGGGTATTAGGCACTCCTGCAAAGTTTTAGCCTCATTGGACAAACTTTGCTATGTAGAGTTTCTCTAACTTGATTCTGGACAGACTGGGTTTTTGGGTTATTTGGGGTCCTTATCCACCTTTGATCAAGGTGAAACTTTATGTGGACACCAAACAAGGCTTAGGGATACCACTGGAATTTCTAGGAATTTATTGAATATATTTCCTTCGGAAATATTTCAAAATGCCAAAACAGACAAAAATAGCTTTTACAGTTTTAATCAATAAATATAATATAAAATGGGGTTTAAAATCCTATGTATGTAAAATATATGTCATTCTGATCATCTCTAAATTTAATCAGATTTTTCCAAGGCAGAAAAGTATTTTCCCATCTTGGAATACCAATTCTGACCTTAGAAATGGACTATTGGACGTTGTGTACCTGAGAATGAACAGGGACATATCCTATACAAGTGTCACTCCGAGGCCTACGGAGGACACCATGCTGGAGATAGAACTGCACACAAGGTATTACTATCTGGTTTTTATTAGCCTACTCTCTTCAAGGATGCTCGTAAGTTTGTCTTGTCTTGTGATGAATGCTAAATAATTGGTAATATTAGTAGACGTGAGGAAATGCCTATAAATTACTCTCTTGTTATAGAACCATTTGATGTTTGGGATTTTGATTATATGGGACCTTTTCCAAAATCCAACGGGTATACTCATATTCTAGTTGTTGTTGATTATGTTACTAAGTGGGTAGAAGCTATTCCAACTAGTAGTGCTGATCATAACACTTCTATTAAAATGTCGAAAGAAGTTATTTTCCCTAGATTTAGAGTCCCTAGATAGTTAATGACTAACGGTGGTTCACACTTTATTCATGGTGATTTCTGTAAATTGCTTGCTAGGTATGATGTTAATCATAAAATTGCATCTCCTTATCATCCACAGTCCAGTGGGCAAGTAGAGTTGAGTAATAGAGAAATAAAATTGATCTTGCAAAGGACCGTCAATAGATCTAGAAAAAATTTGTCTAAGAAACTTGACTATGCATTATGGGCTTATAGAACCTCTTACAAAAACCCTATGGGTATTTCTCCTTATAAAATGGTTTATGTTAAAGCATATCACTTACCTCTAGAGCTAGAACATAAAGCTTATTGGGCAATTAATGAGCTTAACTATGATTTCAAACTTGCTGGTGAGAAGAGGTTATTTGACAATAGCTCAGTTCATGAATGGAGAACTTAGGCCTATGAGAATGCCAAGTTATTTAAAGAAAAGTTAAGAGATGGCATGATAGAAGGATACAAAAGCGTGAATTCAATGTAGGTGACCATGTCGTGCTATACAACTCTCGTTTAATATTTTTTACAGGAAAACTTCTCTCTAAATGGGAAGGGCCTTACATTATCGAGGAAGTGTATCCTTCCGGTGCCATGAAGATCAAAAATGACGAAGGCATGAATCTGAAGGTGGTAAACAAGCAAAAAATCAAACATTATATCTCGGATACTCCCATAAATGTTGAAACCAATATTATAAATACCATAACTCCAAAAGAGTACACTAGGGAGATTTATCAGAACGTCTCGGACTCCAAAAAGGAATAGGTATGTGCTATGGTAAGCAAACCGACTCCAAAACGTTTTCAATGGAAATTTTTACTAGTTTTGGAATATTTAAAAACTTAGGAAAATTAAAAGCAGTCCGAAGCATGCACGAGGAGGCGACAGGCCAGGGGGCGCGACATACCCCATGGTCGCGCCCTGGAGGCTTGTGGCCACCCTGTGCACCCTCCAGACTCCGTTTTCTTGTGGAGTACTCCTTTAGGTAGAAAATAATTCATTATATAATCTACCGAAAGTTTTGACGACCGTATCTCGACAATATCTTTTGTTTTCGTTTTGAGCTGTTTCTGCAACACATTTAGAATAAGATGTCGTCCCAAGATTCCGATGGGGAGAGCTATATATCACGTTATCTTGTCAATCCCAAGCTCTACATAGACGTAGATCCCTATGGATTTTGTTGTGAGGAGGAACGGGACATATGCTAGTATGCGGAAGAAAGCTCGGCCGAGGAGAAGATTCCCTTGCCTCAACCCGAGGATATGAATGTGGAGTTCAACAAGTCAAGTCTTCCAAATACAAGGAGAAAACCCAAGGTTCTATTTATCCCTTCTCATTTTCTGCAGGAGAGCAAGGGTGAATTATGTCAAAGGATATTGAGGCTCGAGATGGAAGTAGATTATCTGAGGGAACAAGACTTCATACTTAAGTGGAAACTCGAAAAGCTTTCAACCTCACCAGCAAATCGATCATCACAACCTAGGAAGAAAGACAACTGAACACATGGGTATGGGCACTCCCCTTGGCTTGTGCCAAGCACGGGGGAGGTGCCCTGGTATCGTATCACCATCACACATTTTTACTTTTTCTTTGTTTGATCCTTTTGTTATATCTTGATCTAGTAGAATAAAGTTTTAATTAATGTGATCTAGTTTTAAGTTTTTCTTTTCGTTCCCCCTATGTAAGCATGTCCGAGAGTTATATAATGAAGAGTAGCTTTGAGTTGAGGGCTTTGCTTGGTTGCTATGATCTAGAGAAAAAAGAAATAGAAAGAAGCATAGAATAAAAGCCAAAGAGCATACATAATGATCTTACGGGAGTGATGACTTCACATATAAAAAGTATGTTGATTGAAATTTGTTGTGAGTTGACAAACAAAGCTATTGGTCATTGTTGCAATTAAAAGGAAGTAATAAAGAAAGAGATATTCACATATAAATATATTATCTTAGACATCTTTTATGATTGTGAGCGCTCATTAAAATTGTATATGCTAAAAAGTTGAAGTTGTACAAGGAAGACAACATAATGATTTATGTTTCTTATTTCCAAATAGAAGTTATATGGTTATAGATCCTTCAACATGTGTCGCTTGCTTCCAGCTCATATTAGCCAAAAGAAACTCCTGCACTAAGTAGAGATACTAATTGTGCATCCAAAAACCTTTAACCTACTTTTGCCTTGAGAGTCCACCATACCTACCTATGGATTGAGTAAGATCATTCAAGTAAGTTGTCATCGGTGCAGGCAATATAAATTTCTCCTTAAATATGTGTGGTTTATTAGTGCGAGCAAAATAAACTTTATACAAACTTGTGATATAGAAGAAATAAAAGCGACAGACTGCATAATAAAGTTCTTTATCACAAGGGGCAATATAACGTGACGTTCTTTTGCATTAAGAGATTGTGCATCCAACTCTAAAAGCACATGTTAACCTCTGCTTCCCTCTGCGAAGGGCCTATCTATTACTTTTACTTTCTAGTTTTTACCTTTATTCAAGAGTCGTGGTGATCCAACTCTAAAAGCGTTGGGGAATGATCTAGACAAATATATCCACTCGGATGTGGGTGATCATAAGTTATTACTGTTGACATTACCCTTGAGGTTAATAGTTGGGAGGCAAAACTATAAGCCCCTATCTTTCTCTGTGTCCGATTGAATCTTTGACCTCATAGGTACCGCGTGAGTGTTAGCAATTATGAAAGACTATAAGATGATTGAGTACGCGGATTCGATTTTCAAGCTCTTATGTTGACTCTTTCCTACACTGCGATAAATTGGAATTGGTTGAGTGACTGAAATCATAGTTTGTTATTTCTGTGTAGAATTCTTGATTCATATTTTGCCTTGTGAATGAACTATTACTCTATTATAAGATATTCTATGTCAACATACATTGTTGTTCTAAATATAATCATGATGCATGCATGTCCGTATTTTATTTTATCGACACCTCTATCTCTAAACATGTGGGCATATTTATCGATCTCGGCTTTCGCTTGAGGACAAGCGCGGTCTAAGCTTGGGCGAGTTGATACGTCCATTTTGCATCATCCTTTTATATCAATATTTATTGCATTATGGTCTGTTATTACACATTATGGTACAATACTTATGCATTTTCTCTCTTATTTTACAAGATTTACATAAAGAGGGAGAATGTCGACAACTGGAATTCTGGACTGGAAAAGGAGCAAATCTCAGAGACCTATTCTACCCAGCTCCAAAAGTCCTGAAAACTTACAGAGAATTATTTTGGAATATATAAAAAATAATGGGCGAAAGAAGTCCCGGAGGGTACCCACCAGGAAGCCACAAGCTAGGGGGCGCGACCTCCCCCCTGGTCGTGCCCTATAGGCATATGGGCCCCTGGCAGGCCTCCGGTGCCCACCTTCTGCTATATCAAGGGTTTGACCTGGAAAAAATCATAAGAGATCTTTAGGGAGGCGACGCTGCCGTATCGAGGCCGAACTTCGACATAACCAATCTAGAGCTCCGGTGGAGCTATTCAGCCGGGGAAACTTCCCTCTCGGAGGGGGAAATCGAAGCCATCGTCATCCCCAACGATCCTCTCATCAAGAGGGCATTAATCTCCATCAACATCTTCATCAACACCATCTCCTCTCCAAACCCTAGTTCATCTATTGTATCCGATCTTCGTCTCAAAACGTCACATTGGTACTTGTTTGTTGCTAGTAGTGTTGATTACTCCTTGTAGTTGATGCTAGTTGGTTTATTTGGTGAAAAATCATATGTTCGGATCTCTAATGATTATTAATACTCCTCTGATTATGAACATGAATATGCTTTTTGAGTAGTTACGTTTGTTGCTGAGGACATGGGATAAGTCTTGTTATAAGTAATAATGCGAATTTGGTATTCGTTCGATATTTCGATATTTTGATAAGTTATAAGTTATTTGGCCTAGAGGAAGGCATTGGGAACTAATAAGTAGATGATGGGTTGCTAGAGTGACAGAAGCTTAAACCCTAGTTTCTGCGTTGCTTCGTAAGGGGCTCATTTGGATCCATATGTTTAATGATATGGTTAGATTTATCTTAATTCCTATTTCATAGTCGCGGATGCTTGCGAGTGAGGTTAATTATAAGTGGGAGGTTTGTCCATGTAAGGTCAGCACCCAAGCACCGGTCCACCCACATATAAAATTATCAAAGTAACGAACGCGAATCATATGAACATGATGAAAACTAGCTTGACATAAATTCCCATGTGTACTCGAGAGCGCTTTTCTCTATATAAGAGTTTGTCCAGGCTTCTCCTTTTCTACAAAAAGGATTGGGCTACCTTGTTGCACCTTTGTTACAATTGTTACTTGTTACCCATTACAAGTTACCTTATCACAAAACTATGTGTTACCGATAATTTCATTGCTTGCAGAGAAGACCTTACTGAAAACCGCTTGTCATTTCCTTCTGCTCCTAGTTGGGTTTGACAATCTTACTTATCGAAAGGACTATGATAGATCCCCTATACTTGTGGGTCATCAGTTGTCGAAGAACAAGGTATCTCTGTCATCAATACGAAAGCATTTATATTTCGGAATGCTCTTTGCCATTCCAATCTTCACTTTCTTTACCATCTCATCAAGAAGTTGAGCTTGGCGGACTTGGTCTTCCAAGGTGGGAGAAATCTAGAGATTAGCAAGAAATACCTGAGGTACTATCTGAAGGTTGAGCTTCCTGAAGGATCCACAAAGATCATGCTGGAGAAGCTTCAGAATGAGACTGTTGCAGTAAGCCTTTCTGCTCAAAGCATGGGCAATGACATTTTCTTTGCCTGGAGTAAAGTCAATGCTTGGATCATAATCTTGGATCATTTCCACCCAACTAGTTTGCCGAATATTGTGACTAGGTTGGGTGAAGATGTATTTGAGACTCTTGTGATCGGTCACTACTGGAATTTATAATTTTGCCGTCGGCCTTGCCTTTGCCGTCTGCTGACGCATGGCAAAGGTACTCTTTGCCGTCAGCTGGCGAAAGGCTGGCGACAAAGAGGTGGCTGATGGCACAGGGTTTATTTGCCGTCTTCCACCTCTTTGTCGTGTGCTGGCGGACGACAAAGAAGCCCTATGCGGACGGCAAAGGACGGCCGGACGGCAAAGCATCCCCACCCCTCACCGAAACCCCACCCCGCCCCTTTGCCATCCGCCACCCTCCCCTTGTAGACGACAAAGGCGACATGCCCCTAACGGCTCACCCCCACCCCCATGATCCTCCCTAACGGCTCCCACCAACAGCCTCCCCTAACCTCTCCCTCTCTCTCTCTCGCCGCTGCACTCCCCAGCGACCTACCGCCGCCGTAGCCTCCCCTCCCCAGCCACCCGCGTCGTTGCCCTCCTGACCGCCGCCCCCCTCACACCTCCCTCCCGGCGGCCACCCCCCCTACCACCTCCCTCCCGGCCGCCGCCGCCCCCTCCCACCTTCCCTCCCGTCTTCCCCCCCATCCCACCACCCTCCCGACCGCCGCCCCCCTCCCACCTCCCTCCCGGCCGCGTCCCCCTCCCACCTCCCTCCCGGAAGCCTCCCCTCCCACCACCCTCCCGGCCGCTGCCCCCCTTCCACCTCCCTCCCGGTTGCCGCCCCAGCCACACCTCCCATGTGCCGGCGACACCGGCGCCTGCATCTCCGATTAGTGTTTTTCTATTTTTTTTGTTTTGTTCCTGTTTCTTCTTTTTTTTGCTGTTTAATTGAAAGATTAAATTATGTATGTAGTGTAGATAAGATTAGGTTAGTGTTCTTAGGTTTTATCCGAATAATTTGCTCTAAATAGAAAGAAACTTAGATAGTTAGTTTAGTGCTAGGTTTATTTTTTTTCTTCTGTTTTTTATGTTAAATTAGATAGTTAGTTTATTAGGTAGAAAAAGTAGAAAAAGTAGAAGAAGAACATGTAGTTTAGTGCTAGGTTTAGTTTTTTCTGTTTTTTATGTTAAATTAGATAGTTAGTTTATTAGGACTCCCGAACCCCGACGCCCGACGCCACTGACCCTCGACCCCCTCCCCCCGACCCCGACCCTCGACCCTCGACCCCCGACCACTGACTCCCGACCCCCGACCCCGACCCCCGACCCCCGGCCACTGACCCCCGACCCTCGACCCCCGTCCCCCGACGCCGGACGCCACTGACCCTCGACCCCCAACCCCCGACCCCCGACACCACTCACCCTTGACCCCCGACCCCCTACCCCGACCACCGACGCCACTGACCCCCAACCCCCGAGCCCTGACACCTCTTCGGCCTCTTGTTGACCGAAAATACCCCAACCCCCGATGCCATTGACCCTCGACCCCCGACGACACTGGCCCACATAGTTATGAGTTAGGTCACATAGTTATGTTAATTATAAAAATATCATATTTGTGTTGATCGTGTGAATTTCAATGTGCAGTTGTTCGACGACCTCCACGTGCGATGGACGAGCTCCGCCCCTGCGTTTGTGGGTGAGCACAAATGACTTCTCCTCCTACCCCCTTAATTTGCTTTGTCCTGGTCTTCGTGCCGATGAAACTTGCTAGCTATAGGTATCTTCAATCATGAGTATGCGTGACGAGTATGTGTCTCCCGTTCAAAAGGGCGACATCTATAAATATGCATTTCTTTGCATATTTATAACGGCCGTCCTTTCGAATTGTCCAACATTATCCATGGACAGCCCGAGTATGTGTAGATTGGGTTCGTTTTCTCGTATGATGTGCTTTGGATCCGATGCAGAATTTTGTCAGTGCCTCCCTGTTGTTCTCCGGGTACACATCCTCTATGCTTATTGCCGAGACGTCTATCAGGAGAATAGCAGGGAGGTGCTGCCGAAATTCTGCGTCGCATCTGGAGCAGAGCATGGGAAAACGAAACCAATCTACACATACTCGGGTGGGATTAGGACCTATCTTTACCTATTAGCGTGTAGGTTGCATGGATGTAATAAAACCGACAAACTTGATTAGCGTATGAATATAGATGATGAATTATATATTTATTTCTTGTGCGCCCATAGGTAGCTAGGCAACATGAGTGATCGTGCTTGGATGTACACTGGTCACCCTAGTCAGAAAGACATGACCCATGAATGGTTAACAAAAACCAGGGGGTTTGTGAGAGCCGCATTTGCAAATGGCCAGCAAAAAACATGGGGCCCCTGTCCCAACTGCGACAACTGGAAAAAGCAGTCAGAGTTTGAAATGGGTAAACACCTGCAGAAGTGGGGTTTTACGCCTAATTATACGGTGTGGACTTTTCATGGTGAGTCTGACCAACGTGCCAGAGCTGAGGTGGTTCGTTGTCGCACCGACGAGCATGGTACCGGGATTGAAGACATGGTGCAAGACTTTGATGATGCTCGGGATTCGGACGATGAGATGGAGGAATCTGCAAAGGCCTTCTATGAAATGTTGGAGTCTTCAAAACGTCATCTCCACGAGCAGACTGAGCTTTGTGAGCTGGATGCCATCGCGCAAGTAACGGCTCTGAAGGCTCAATTCAACCTAGGCAGCGAATGCTACGACGCGATGGTGACGATATTTGGACGCTTTCTACCCAAAGGCCATGTACTGCCTGCTAACCTTTACTAGTCAGAGAAAATCCTCCGTGTACTTAAGATGCCCTATGAGAAGATACATGCATGTGAGAATGGATGTGCCTTATTTAGGCTTGAGTATGCGGCCTTGAACTATTGCCCCATTTGTAATTCTTCCACGTATATTGTGGTAGACAACGGTATGGGTGAGAATAATCAGACCAAAATCCCCATTAGTGTTCTTCGGTATCTGCCAATTGTACCAAGACTTCAACGTCTTTTCATGGTCGAAGAGACGGCCATGCAGATGACATGGCACAAATTGGAAAAAGAACCGAACTAGATGCGAATGGGAACAAGATGCTGGTACACACTTCAGATGGTTTTGCGTGGAGGCACTTCGATGCATTACATAAGGATAAATCGGAAGATCCAAGGCAACCTAGAATTGCCATCAGCATGGATGGGTTCAATGTGTATGGTATGACGGCATCACAATACAGTTGTTGGCCTGTATTTGTCATTCCTCTCAATTTGCCACCCGGAGAGATTATGAAAAGAAAGAACATTTTCCTAACGTTGATAATTCTAGGGCCCAACTATCCAGGGAAGAATATGAATGTATACATGCAGCCGCTTAAGGATGAGTTGCAAGAAGCCTCGGATGATGGGATCAAGACCTACGACGCGGCTACCAAAACAAATTTCAAAATGCATGTGTGGTACATGTACTCGACGCATGATTATCAGGCGTTTGCGCTATTTGTTGGCTGGTGTGTGCATGGAAGGTTCCCGTGCACCACATGCAAGGCAGCTCTTCAGTTCCGTTGGCTGCACGCTAGTCGCAAGTTTTCTTGCTTCGACATGCATAGACAATTCCTGGATCCTGGCCATAAGTTCAGAAAACACTGCGCCAGCTGCGTTGACAGGCCAACAGACCCTTGATCAGTTAAACGCTCTCGAGCCTGAACCTTTGCGTCCAGGATACTTCAAAGGGTATAATAAGGAACACGCATGGACTCACAAGTCATTCTTATGGGATCTGCCTTACTTCAAAGACCTCCTTTGCCCACACAACATCGACGTGATGCACACTAAAAAGAATATTGCGGAGGGCATTTTTGGTACATTGTTCGGCATAGAGGGGAAGTCAAAAGATAATCCTAAGGCTAGAATCGACCTGGAGGCTCTATGTGATAGACCGTTGCAAAACTTGCAACAACGGAAAGGAAAGCAAAGCATAGTGAAGCCAAAGGCATGGTTCAATCTTGAAAGGCCAGCTATGAGGGAAATGCTATTCTGGGTGAAAATGTGGTTGATGTTCCCTAATGGGTATGCTATGAATCTAAAGAGGGGAGCGAGTCTTGAGAATTTGAAAATATTTGGTCTCAAGAGTCATGATTGGCACATATGGATCGAGCGGGTAATGCCGGTGATGTTGCGTGGCTTTATCCCTGAGGATGAATGGCTAGTACTGGCAGAGCTAAGCTATTTCTTCTGTTATCTTTGTGCGAAAGAACTATCGCCTAGCGTGCTAGATGAAATGGAAGAGTTGGCGGCGAAGTTGATCTGCAAATTAGAAAAGATCTTTCCACCGGCTTCTTTAATCCAATGCAACATTTGATTTTGCATCTCCCGACCGAGGCAAAAATGGGGGGCCCGTTCAAAATCGATGGTGCTACTCAACCGAGAGGATGCAGAAGACGCTTCAAACTAAGTGTAAAAATAAACGTAGAGTTGAAGCATCGATGGCGAGGCATTCATTACTGAGGAGGCGGCAAACTTCGTGACAGCACACTACGAAGCCAAAAATCATCATTTGCATAACCCGAAGCCTCGGTACAATGATGGTGATCCAAAAAAAGTTCGATCCAACCTTAGCCTATTCAAAGGTAAGCTCACACCATCCGGTGCTTCGAAAGGAAAATTGTTGGATGTGGAAGAATGGCGGACCATTTCATTGTATATCTTCACCAACCTAACAGAAGTGCGGCCGTACATCGAGTAAGTTCTCGGTAAATTATTGTTCCGCAACTTCTAATTGCTTTGAACTACTCTTATTCCCGGATATTTGATATAGTCGATACGTCGCTGAATTCTAGGATGGAGCGGTCATCGAAAAGGATTCCATCGAAGAGTATGAGCTTCTCGCAAAGCATGGAGGCGAATCCTGGTTTCATCTCTTGGTTCAAAGAAAGGGTAATTAATTACCATTAAGGGCCCATTTGATTTCTTGGTCAAATTTGCGGCTAATGCATCCATTCTTTCGTATTAAACTTGTAGGCTCATGCAGAGTCTATGGATGCCGAGTTGAGACAAGTCGCTAATGGTTTTGACTATAAGGTCCGTTCATTTGACAAATACAACATCAACGGGTATCACTTTCGTGCCTTTGGCAAAGAGCTATCTATGCCCGACCTAAAGACTACAAATTGTTCTGTCTCTGCTATCGGCGAAGGAGACACCGAGTATTATGGAAGAGTTGAAGCAATTTATGAACTTCTATTCTATGGTGAAAACCCACAGACCGTCGTAGTCTTCAAATGTTATTGGTTTGAGCCGAGGGAGACTAGAAGGACTCATGAACAAATAGGACTAGTCGAAATCAACCAAAACACCCACTTAGATGTTCCTGATGTCTATATTACGGCTCAAAAGGCGACACAAGTTTTGTATCTACCGTGGCCCTGCCAAACTGATCCAAATCTCAAAGGTTGGGATGTCGTTTATGAAGTGCTACCACATTTTAGACCACCTACCCTCAATGAAGAGGATTACGAACCTCACGTTAACCCAGGCACATATGAAGGAGAATTCTTCCAAGAAACACGTATGTCCAAGAAACGTTTCAAGAACCGCTCTACTTCACCCTAGAACATTGAAGTAGACAGCGACAGTGAATCCGTCTTAACCCCTGAACCCGAACAGGAAGAGCTGGAAGAAGAAGAGGTTACTGCTGTGGATGACCTATCACTTCTTGACCGATTACATAATGGTGGCCTTCCACATGTTCTTCCTGATAGTGATGATGATGATGCATTTATTGATGATAGTGATGATCATGATGCATTTATTGACCCCCGAAACATATATAGACTAGCACGATTGTTATTAGTTCATGTCAGGTATTCAACTATTACTATATATAAATTTTGAGTTCATGTTAGGTATTCAATTTTTATTAGTCATGTTGGTATTTATGACGATGATACACTTAATTATATACATTTTATTACTCATGTTTGTATTTATGTTGTACTAATTTCATTTACTCTTTGTCATGACAGGTATTGAAAGATGGTGGGAAAGGGTCGAAAGCACTTCGCGGCTCCTTCTTCGTCGGCGGGTGGTGAGATGGGTACTTCCATTCCTGCCTCGCCTCTTCAGAGAGCGTTGCTCTCTACTCTGCAAGGAGCGCCCCCGTGAGAGGAGGTCGACCCCCCGCGAAGCCGAGAGGTACTAAAGGTACACATTGTATTCATGTTGGTATTTATGGTGTACTCATGTTGTATGCATATTGGTATTTATATACATTTTATTACTCATGTTGGTATTTATGTTGTACTAAAGGTACACGTGGCCGCGGCAGAGGTAGGGCGGTGGCTACCATGCCTTCTGAGGTGGAGGCTACACAGTCTCCGCCACCACCCAAGATGATTCACCTGAGCACATGACTTCTAGGGTGGATTCGTCTGAGGTGGAGGCTACACGGTCTCTGGTTCACGAGCCTTAGGTCGACGAGCCTTCGACCCACGAGACTCGTGTCCCAGAGGCTTCGTTCCAGGCGACTCCGAAGCAAAGCAGGGATGAGGGTACGTCCCTAGAGACCCAATGGGATACCTGGGCTGAGCCAAGTGGCCATGCTGGTAGCGATGAGGAGCTGGGTGAGGGGGCTACCGTCTACCAGCGTGGTAGTTCGAGGCTCCCGCTCGTGCCGGCGACCCGCGAGCAGAGGTGGTCGATTAAGCCAAATGGGGACAAGTAATTTAATTTACTCTTATTTAACCTTTTTTCTTCACGTTTTCTCAAATATCTAATGTTTTGGCTTTAATTTGTCATACCGTAGGGGTTGGATTGTTGCCAGGGGTGGCCGCAAGCCCAACAGTGTCCTTGGTGTGCTTTGCCGTAAAAATTTCCCTGGGTTTGTTACGTCGCCCGATCGGGAGCGAGAGGTAGGAATGACCTGGGAGCACGACTTGGGTGCCCCGGCCCCGCCGGAGGTGGAGATCGACGGTGATTTGTGCCACACGAGGGCCGACATGGTGATCCGACAGTTCTGGGTAATTTCTCCTTCACACAATTATAAATCAACCATACCTAGTTATTGTACTAATCGGTGTTGTCTTGTTTGCAGAACTACTACAGGTGTGAGGAGGGATACGAGGAGGACTCGGCAAAGGTTATCGAAACCGAATGTCGCCGCCTACTTCAAAACTTTTGGCACGAGGCTCGGGTGCAGGCTGTTTGAGACTACTATGCCACGCGGCGTATTAGGAAGGACAAGGCGAAGTGCCGTGATTCTAAGATGGAGAAGGAGCATTACATGAAGGTAATTACATGTTATTAAGGCTTTGTAGTTAGTTTCCTTGATTTGGTTCTTACGCGCTCAAATTTCTCTTTATTAACTTAGGTGCCCCCGAGATGGTGTGTGGATAAGATGGATTCTTGGGAGTCCTTGGTGGATCAGTGGTGCTCCGAAATGTGGGAGGCCAGCCACAACAACGCCAAGGAGAGGTGTGGCAAAATGGTTGGTGTGCCACACCATCAAGGGAGCGTCAACTTAATCGAATTTGACGAGAACTGGGTATGTGGTTTGCTTCATGCCTCATGCAATTCATTCTTAATGCTATATTGAGCCCTTTACGAATACAATTTTCCTCTCTCTTTAGGCGTGTCACAATAATACGGAAGTGACACAGATGTACGACCTGTATGCGATAGCCCATACTGCCTCGTACAAGAAGGTCAAGGCATTCTCTGAGTCTGACCTCGAGCATCCAGAAAACTTCACCAACATCTCCTCCCACCACAAGCTCGTGAAGTAGAGAGATCACGGGAAAGTGAGGAAACGGGAGGACTTTAACCCGAGCGAGGGGCCTATTGATCCAGAGTTGGTGATGATAGCTGGCAACGGGAGGCCCCATGGCTCGATCGCCATTAGAGACGACACGCCAAATGAGCTCCTGTCCAGAGATAACACCTCGTCTGCGGCCAGTCGAGCTTGCCGTCGAGGTTAGTTTAATGGACTCAACTATCTTTCCGCATTATGTTGTGCGTTGGAACCAATATGATTACAATGCTAACAATGAGTTGTGTTGCAGGCTGCTATTCTGAAAGAGAGAGAGGCAATGCAGGAGGTTATGGCGGAGAAGGATAAGGAGATGAGGGAGCTGGAGGAGAGGACAACTGCATTGGTGGAGGCGGAGAGGGCATGGAATGATGCGTCTAACAGGGCCATAAACGAGCTCTTCGTGGTAAGTTTCTTCTTCATATTATTTCAAATCTGGCATTTTAATGTCCATTTCATTAATAACTAGAAAGTTTGACTTGTCGAAACCAAATGTATAGCCTATGTGCGAGAAGACCGGCCAAGTCCATCCGGCGATGCCAGTCATTAACATGGCGGGGACGGTGAGTTTCATTTCAGTGCAGTGATCTTAAGAGTGTCATCATGCTAACGACACATTGCAAACGATGTTTGGTGCAGAATATCTCCCGAAACGCATCACACGACCCTTCTACAGTGGAGCCTTCTCCATGGCAGCCTTCTCTAGGTGAAACAAGCCACAACCACCGTGCTTCACCGTCGTGATGACGATAATGGTATGTTATTTCTAGTGTTTTAATAAAAATGACATATACTTAGCTAAGTTCTCTCCTAAATGACATAATATCGCTTAGGTAGCTCCAAGATGACCTATTCCCCATAACTTAGGTATTAAATGGCCTATAATTAGCTTAGCTAGATCCAAAATGGCTTAATAAGCATGGTTTGTTCCGGAATGACCTATTTTACCCAAGTTAGCTCCGAAATGACCTATAGTTAGCTAGGCTTCCACCTAAATGACATAATTAGCTTAGTTAGCGCCAAAATGGTCTATTTAATAAAAATGACATATACTTAGCTAATTATCCTCGAAATGACATAATTAGCTCCAAAATGACATATACTTGGCTAATTATCCTCCAAAATGACATATTTAACCCAAGTTATCTCCGAAAAGACATATAGTTAGCTAGGCTTCCACCTAAATGACATAATTAGCTTAGTTAGCTCCAAAATGACCTATTTAATAAAAAATGACCTATACTTAGCTAAGTTCTCTCCTAAATGACATAATAAGGCTAACTTAGCTCCAAGATGACCTATTCCCCCTAACTTAGGTACTATATGGCCTATAATTAGCTTAGCTAGATCCAAAAATGGCTTAATAAGCATAGTTTGCTCCGGAATGACTCATTTTACCGAAGTTAGCTCTGAAATGACCTATAGTTAACTAGGCTTCCACCTAAATGACATAATTAGCTTAGTTAGCTCCAAAATGGTCTATTTAATAAAACATGACCTATACTTAACTAATTATCCTCGAAATAACATCATTAGCTCCAAAAAGGCATTCTTAGCTAATTATCCTCCAAAATGACATATTTAACCCAAGTTAGCTCCGAAACGACATATAGTTAGCTAGGCTTCCACCTAAATGACATAATTAGCTTAGTTAGCTCCAAAATGACATATTTAATAAAAATGACATATACTTAGCTAAGTTCTCTCCTAAATGACATAATAAGCCTTAGATAGCTCCAAGATGACCTATTCCCCCTAACTTAGGTATTAAATGGCCTATAATTAGCTTAGCTAGATCAAAAATGGCTTAATAAGCATAGTTTGCTCCAGAATGACCTATTTTACCCAAGTTAGCTCCGAAATGACCTATATTTAGCTAGGCTTCCACCTAAATGACATAATTAGCTTAGTTAGCTCCAAAATGGTCTATTTAATAAAAATGACATATACTTACCTAATTATCCTCGAAATGACATAATTAGCTCCAAAATGACATATACTTATCTAATTATCCTGCAAAATGACATATTTAACCCAAGTTAGCTCCGAAACGATATATAGTTAGCTAGGCTTCCACCTAAATGACATAATTAGCTTAGTTAGCTATGAAATGACCTATTTAATAAAAAATGACCTATACTTAGCTATGTTCTCTCCTAAATGACATAATAAGGCTAACTTAGCTCCAAGATGACCTATTCCCCCTAACATAGGTATTAAATGGCCTATAAATAGCTTAGCTAGATCGAAAATGGCTTAATAAGCATAGTTTGCTCCGGAATGACACATTTTACCCAAGTTAGCTCCGAAATGACCTATAGTTAGCTAGGCTTCCACCTAACTAACATAATTAGCTTAGTTAGCTCCAAAATGGTCTATTTAATAAAACATGACCTATACTTAGCTAATTATCCTCGAAATGACATAATTAGCTCCAAAAAGGCATTCTTAGTTAATTCTCCTCCAAAATGACATATTTAACCCAAGTTAGCTCCGAAACGACATATAGTTAGCTAGGCTTCCACCTAAATGACATAATTAGCTTAGTTAGCTCCAAAATGAAATATTTAATAAAAATGACATATACTTAGCTAAGTTTCTCTCCTAAATGACATAATTAGGCTTAGATAGATCCAAGATGACATATTCCCCCTAACTTAGGTATTAAATGGCCTATAATTAGCTTAGCTAGATCCAAAATGGCTTAATAAGCATAGTTTGCTCCCGAATGACCTATTTTACCCAAGTTAGCTCCGAAATGACCTATAGTTAGCTAGGCTTCCACCTAAATGACATAATTAGCTTAGTTATCTCTAAAATGGTCTATTTAATAAAAATGACATATACTTAGCTAATTATCCTCGAAATGACATAATTAGCTCCAAAATGACATATACTTAGCTAATTATTGTCCAAAATGACATATTTAACCTAAGTTAGCTCCGAAACGACATATAGTTAGCTAGGCTTCCACCTAAATGACATAATTAGCTTAGTTAGCTCCAAAATGACCTAATTAATAAAAAATGACCTATGATTAGCTAAGTTCTCTCCTAAGTGACATAATAAGGCTAACTTAGCTTCAAGATGACCTATTCCCCCTAACTTAGGTATTAAATGGCCTATAATTAGCTTAGCTAGATCCAAAATGGCTTTATAAGCATAGTTTGCTCCGGAATGACACATTTTACTCAAGTTAGCTCCGAAATGACCTATAGTTAGCTAGTCTTCCACCTAAATGACATAAGTAGCTCACTTAGCTCCAAAATGGTCTATTTAATAAAACATGACCTATACTTAGCTAATTATCCTCGAAATGATATATTTAGCTCCAAAAAGGCATTCTTAGCTAATTTAGCCCGAAGAAGGGGACAAGAGGAGAAGAAAGAGGAAAAATGAAAAGAAGGAAGAAGAAGAAGAAGAGAAGAAGAAGGAGAAGGAGAAGGAGGAAGAAGAAGGAGAAGGAGGAGAAGGAGGAGAGAAGCTCCTTCTCCTTCTTCTCCTTCTTCTTGTCCTTCTTCTTTTCTTCTTCTTCTCCTCTTCCTTCTCCTTCTCCTCCTCCTCCTCCTCCTCCTCCTTCCTGTTTTACTTCTTCTTCTCTTCTTGCTTCTTCTCTTTCTCTTCTTCTACGTAGCTTTCACTCATCCAACAAAGACTAAATTGGCTAATTATCCTACAAAATTACATAATTAGTTTAGTTAGGTGAAAACATCATAATAACCTTGGTTAGCTCATTGAAATAAAGAATTTAGCTAAAATGAAATAATAAGCTTAAAATGGCATAATAACCTTGGTTAGGTCATGAATATTGTATACTTAGCTTGGCTTCCACCTAAATGATATAATTAGCCAATTTATCTCCAATATGGCTTAATAAGCATAGTTAGCTCCTAAATGACATATTTAACCCAAGTGAGCTCCAAAACAACATATACTTAGCTAGGCTTCCACCTAAATGACATAATTAGCTTAGTTAGCTCCAAAATGACCTATTTAATAAAAAAATGACCTATAGTTAATTAAGTTCTCTCCTAAATGACATAATAAGGCTTACGTAGCTCCAAGATGACCTATTCACCCTAACTTAGGTATTAAATGACCTATTATTAGCTTAGCTAGATCCAAAATGGCTTAATAAGCATAGTTTGCTCCGGAATGACCTATTTTACCCAAGTTAGCTCCGAAATGACCTATAGTTAGCTAGGCTTCCACCTAAATGACATAATTAGCTTACTTAGCTCCAAAATGATATATTTAATAAAACATGACCTATACTTAGCTAATTATCCTCGAAATGACATAATTAGCTCCAAAAAGGCATTCTTAGCTAATTTAGCCCGAAGAAGGGGACAAGAGGAGAAGAAAGAGGAAAAATGAAAAGAATTAAGAAGAAGAAGAAGAGAAGAAGAAGAAGAGAGGAAGAAGGAGAAGGAGAAGGAGGAAGAAGAAGGAGAAGAAGGAGAAGGAGGAGAGAAGCTGCTCCTCCTTCTTCTCCTTCTTCTTGTCCTTCTTCTTTTCTTCTTCTTCTCCTCTTCCTTCTCCTTCTCCTCCTCCTCCTCCTCCTCCTCCTTCTTATTCTTCTACTTCTTCTTCTCTTCTTGCTTCTTCTCTTTATCTTCTTCTACGTAGCTTAGACTGATCCAACAAAGACTAAATTGGCTAATTATCCCACAAAATGACATAATTAGCTTAGTTAGGTGAACACATCATAAGAACCTTGGTTAGCTCATTAAAATGACCAATTTAGCTAAAAAATGAAATAATAAGCTCAAAATGGCATAAGAACCTTGGTTAGCTCATGAATATTATATAGTTACCTTGGGTTCCAGCTAAATGATATAATTAGCCAATTTAGATCCAATATGGCTTAATAAGCATAGTTAGCTCCTAAATTACATATTTAACCCAAGTGAGCTCCGAAACGACCTATAGTTAGCTAGGCTTCCACCTAAATGACATAATTAGCTTAGTTAGCTCCAAAATGACCTATATAATAAAAAATGACCTATAGTTAGCTAAGTTCTCTCCTAAATGACATAATAAGGCTTACGTAGCTCCAAGATGACCTATTCCCCCTAATTTAGGTATTAAATGGCCTATAATTAGCTTAGCTCGATCCAAAATGGCTTAATAAGCATAGTTTGCTCCGGAATGACATATTTTACCCAAGTAGCTCCGAAATGACCTATAGTTAGCTAGGCTTCCACCTAAATGACATAATTAGCTTACTTAGCTCCAAAATGGTCTATTTAATAAAACATGACCTATACTTACCTAATTATCCTCAAAATGACATAATTAGCTCCAAATAGGCATAATTAGCTAATTTAGCCCAAAGAAGGGACAAGAGGAGAAGAAAGAGGAAAAATGAAAAGAAGGAAGAATAAGAAGAGAAGGAGAAGGAGAAGGAGAAGGAGAAGGAGGAAGAAGAAGGAGAAGAAGGAGAAGTAGGAGAGAAGCTCCTTCTCCTTCTTCTCCTTCTTCTTGTCCTTCTTCTTTTCTTCTTCTTCACCTCTTCCTTCTCCTTCTCGTCCTCCTTCTCCTCCTCCTCCTCCTTCTTCTTTTTATTCTCCTTCTTCTTCTCTTCTTGCTTATTCTCTTCTTGCTTCTTCTCTTTCTTCTTCTACGTAGGTTATTTTCCCCAAGAAAGACATACTTAGCTAATTATCCTCTAAAATGACATAATTAGTATAGTTAGGTAAAAAAATCATAAGAACCTAGGTTAGCTCATTAAAATGACTAATTTAGCTCCAAAATGACGTAATAAGGTCAAATTGGATTAATAATCATAGTTGGCTATAAAATGACATATTTTATCCAAGTTAGCTCTAGAATGACCTATACTTAGCTAAGTTCTCTCCTAAATGACATAATAAGGCTATGTAGCTCCAAGATGACCTATTCCACATAACTTAGCTATTAAATAAACTATACTTAGCTAAGTTCTCTACGAAATAACCTATATATACTTCTTCATCTAGTATTCTTCTTCTAACTTTCTTATTTGTCATTTTGCAGATTACATTCACTTCACGGGAAGCTTGGATTATATTGATGGAACGCTTGAATATGATTTCCTGTACCATGGCTTCTCGGAAGCTTGTATTGAAACTATTGTAGTATATGGATATATATGAAACTTTGTATGCATGTGGATGAAACTGGTGTAATATATGGTTTGGTACGGATGCAACTTGCATAATATGTATGTACTATGGATGAAAGTTATATTAATATGCTTATGAGTACGGGAACAAATTTATTTTTGTCAAATATATATATATATATCCTAATTATTGTGAAAATTGCTGGATATAATAAGAAATAAAATAAAAAGGGGTTGTTTTCAGCCTTTGCCGTCTGCCCCCTCATGGCAAAGGGGGGAGGGCAGACGGCAAAGAGGGAAGAGAGAGGGGATGGTTCCCCCCTTTGCCGTCAGCCCCCTCATGGCAAAGGGGGCAGGGCAGACGGCAAAGAGGGGAGAGAGAGGGGCTGGTTCCCCCCTTTGCCGTCAGCCCCCTCATGGCGAAGGGGGAGGGCAGACGGCAAAGAGGGGAGAGAGAGGGGCTGGTTCCCCCCTTTGCCGTCAGCCCCATCATGGCAAAGGGGGGAGGGCAGACGGCAAAGAGGGCAGAGAGAGGGGCTGGTTCCCCCCTTTGCCGTCAGCCCCCTCATGGCAAAGGGGGAAGGCAAACGGCAAAGAGGGGAGGCCTGCCGTTAACACTTAACGGGACCATTGGTGGATCTGCCGTCCCATTTAATTTGCCGTCTGCCCCTCATGGCAAAGATTCTTTGTCGTCTGCTTTACAAAACAAAACGGCAAAGAACCTCTTCACCGGATTTTTTTTGCCGTCTACTTTGCTGTCTGGTGACGGACGGCAAATCCTTTGCCGTCCGTGGTTCCCCCTTTGTCGTTAGCCATCGCAGATGGCAAAATTGTAAATTCCAGCAGTGGGCGTAGACTTCAACATGTCTTCCCAACAAGAGGTGTCTCCAAGTCATCAAAGCATGGACCACTGCCGCCAACTCAATATCATGAGAGGGGTAGTTCTTCTCACTTGGCTTCAACTACCTTGAGTTATAAGCTACAACTTTCTTCTCTTCCATCAGAACTGCACCAAGACCTTGGAGAGAGGCATTACGGAACACTTGATGAGGCTTGGAATCATCAGGAGGAGTCAAGACTGGAGTTGAGCTGAGCTTCTCTTTGATTGTATCGAAGGCCAATTGTCACTCTGGAGACCAGACACACTTCACACTCTTTTGAAGAAGGTTGCAGAGAGGCTTAGCAATCTTGGAGAAGTTCTCAATGAATCTTCTGTAATAGCTTGCAAGCCCGAGAAAGCTTAGAAGCTGCTTCACATTCTGAGGAGGTTCCCACTCAACAATGGCCTGCACGTTTGTTGGTTCAAGTTTGATGTCCTCGGCAGAGATGATGTGCCCAAGGTACACAACTTCTGTGATAGCCTGGCTTATTAGGATGATAGACTACTCATATCAATAAGGAATTCCTTCTTTTTCGGGAGCCCATTCGAACAGAACTCCCAGGTTAAGCGTGCTTGGCTTGGAGTAGTTCCCGGATGGGTGACCGACCGGGAAGTTGATCCCGGGTGCGCATGAGTGAGGACAAAGTGCGCACAAAAGACTAGTATTGATATGTGGGGCCAGTCTAGATCCCCCAGGAGTAACGACTGCCGGCGGGTGTGTCCAGGGCGTTACAAGTTTGGTATCAGAGCCGACCCTCGCAGTTACACGGATGTTTGCGGACAGGTGCGCAGTCATGTTGCTCATGACGTTTGTGACCCATCGTGGCACACGACATGGTACATGTACTGGACTGGATGCACAGACATTTGTACCAAGAGGGAACGCTCCTATGGCCCGACGAGGACGTCGGTTCCTCTGAGTGGTGGTGTATGTCATAGCCTGGCTTATTAGGGATGATAGACTACTCAGATCAATAAGGAATTCCTTCTTTTCCGGGAGCCCATTCGAACAGAACTCCCAAGTTAAGCGTGCTTGGCTTGGAGTAGTTCTAGGATGAGTGACCGACCGGGAAGTTGATCCCGGGTGCGCATGAGTGAGGACATAGTGCGTAGAAAAGACTAGTATTGATATGTGGGGCCAGTCTAGATCCTGCCAGGAGTAACGACCGCCGGCGGGTGTGTCCGGGGTGTTACAACTTCCTTCAACCAGAATTCACATTTGAGTGAGGACATAGTGCGTAGAAAAGACTAGTATTGATATGTGGGGCCAGTCTAGATCCTGCCAGGAGTAACGACCGCCGGCGGGTGTGTCCGGGGTGTTACAACTTCCTTCAACCAGAATTCACATTTGGAAAACATAGCATAGAACTTATGCTCTCTTAGCTTATCAAGCACAAAGCAGAGATGTTATTCATGCTCTACCTCAGTTTCAGAAAAGACCAGAATGTCATAATGATACACCAATACAAATTCATTTTTTAAGGGCGAGAACATATAATTCATAATCCGAGAGAAGGTTAGAGGAGCATTGGCGAGACCAAAAACATCACCATGTACTCATAAGAGCCAAAGCTTGTCTTCAAGGCAGTATTGGGAATATCTTCTTCGCGAATGCGGATCTCATGTTAGCCCATCCGGAGATCAAGCTTAGAGAAAATCTTGGCCCCTTTCAATTGCTCGAACAATTCATTGTTGTCGGGAAGTGGATACTTGTTTCTGATGGTCTTCTTATTCAATGGACGGTAATCGATATACAATCGGTCCGTGACATCCTTCTTCTTTACAAACAGAACACCACAACCCCAAGGACATGAACTTGGTGTGATCAGACCCAGACGTTCTTCTCATCAAGCTGTTTCTTCAAATCTTTCAGCTCTTCAGGACCAAGTTTATATGGGCACTTGCAGACCGGTTCAGTTCCAGGTTCGAGATCAATTACGAACTCAATTGGCCGGTGCGGGGGCATTCCTGGCAATTCTTCTGCAAACACATCTTCATACTCACATACCTCCGGAACTTATGCTCTCTTAGCTTATCAAGCACAAAGCAGAGATGTTATTCATGCTCTACCTCAGTTTCAGAAAAGACCAGAATGTCATCATGATACACCAATACAAATTCATTTTTTAAGGGCGAGAACATATAATTCATAATCCGAGAGAAGGTTAGAGGAGCATTGGCGAGACCAAAAACATCACTATGTACTCATAAGAGCCAAAGCTTGTCTTCAAGGCAGTATTGGGAATATCTTCTTCGCGAATGCGGATCTCATGTTAGCCCATCCGGAGATCAAGCTTAGAGAAAATCTTGGCCCCTTTCAATTGCTCGAACAATTCATTGTTGTTGGGAAGTGGATACTTGTTTCTGATGGTCTTCTTATTCAATGGACGGTAATCGATATACAATCGATCCGTGACATCCTTCTTCTTTACAAACAGAACACCACAACCCCAAGGACATGAACTTGGTGTGATCAAACCCAGACGTTCTTCTCATCAAGCTGTTTCTTCAAATCTTTCAGCTCTTCAGAACCAAGTTTATACGGGCACTTGCAGACCGGTTCAGTTCCAGGTTCGAGATCAATTACGAACTCAACTGGCCGGTGCGGGGGCATTCCTGGCAATTCTTCTGCAAACACATCTTCATACTCACATACCTCCGGAACTTGAGAAATGCGAGAGATTTCACCCTTCTCATTGAGGGAAAAGAGACTGATCGTGTCATCGCGAGCAGCGAAAATAATCACGTCCTCCAAAGGATGACTCAACTTCACTTCTTTGGCTTCACAATCTATAAATGCCTTGGTCATCGCCAGAAAATCCATCCCAAGGATCAGAGCAATATCCGACTGGCCTAGGACAATTGGAGAAGCCAGAAAGGAATAGTTTCCCATCTTCATAGTGACCTCCTGAATGATCACATTTGAAATCAACAACATACCCGGGGAAACCACACAGAAATGTTTCTCCAAAGTTTTTGAAAGGAAATCATGCTCTCATGCAAACGGTCTAGACATGAATGAATGAGATGCACAAGAATCAAATAGGACTCTTGCAGGAATAGAATTAACCAAGAGATTACCCATGATCACATCTGAGGAGTTCTGTGCTTCAGCTGCATTCAAAACATGTACCCTTGCTGACCTGGGGTTAAACTTCACCATTGCATTGCTTGGAGGCCTGACTGGAGGAGGAGGCGGAAGACGTCTATGATAACCTCAGCTTTTGCTACAGTGATATCTCTAATTAAGCTATAGTGATGACCATGATCAATGGCTAATCATTTTGCTAAACAGCGCGTGATTAGACTTTGGATCATTCCTGAAAGTCAAATTCTAATTTAGAGTCAAGATTCAATTTTTTTCAAACATGAAAACAAAAATGTTCAAGTTGTGGGAAATATTCTCTGGATATTTGTCATGTTGAGACCACATTTTATAAAGTGTTTAAATGAACTAGGGTAGTTAAAACAGCAGCAAAATAAATTTTTAAATGCCCTCTTTGGAGTTATAAAGTTTTAAATAATTTCAAACTACATGTAAACCTTTTATGCTACTGTCTAATATTGCATTTGCAATGTTGGGCCATGAGGTATATTTTTGGTTTGTTATTTTCTAAACTAAAAGATATTTAAATAAATAGAAGGAAAAGAAAACAAATGATAAACTAAAACTAAAACAAACGGAAAAAGAAAAAGGAAAAAAGACCCTCCCCACCCCACTGGGCCGGCCCCAACCGGCCCATCTAATCAGCCCACCACAGCCCCAACCGGCCCACCTCCCTAGGGGTATATAAAACCCCCACGAACCCTAGCCCAACGCTCCTTCACTCCCACTTCCATCCCACCCCGCCGCGAGACCCACCTACCCACGCAATGGAGCCAAGCCCTCGCTGGCTGCCTCGTCCGCTCGCTTCCGCATCACCCCAGGCCCTCGTCCTCCCCATCGCGCCGCTCACGCCAGCCCCGCTCCTCCCCATCTCGCGTCCACGCACGCCAGAACCCACGAGGGAACTCCTCCCTCATTCCCCCACTCACCCACGTTGCCCTGGCTCCCTCGTCCACCTCACCTAGCCACAATCCGGTGCCTCCTCGCCGGATTCGAGCACCGGCCACCACCACGTCAGGGCCCCCCTCCCCGCCGGGCCGGCCGGATTCGGTCGTCCCTCCACCGGCGGCACCCTCAGCCCGCCGCACCGCCCGTCCACCGACCACCGGCGGGCCACCCTGCCTCGCCATTCCCCCCACCAGCCGGACCTGCCTCGCGCCGGGCCCGACCTCCTCCAACACCGACACCTCCGGCGTTCCTCCAGGCTCCTCCTCACCAGATCCGTAGTCCCTGCCTTCTCCTCAACACCTCCACTGAGCCTCGCCGAACCAGCCACCCTACACCGCTGGTGAGCCCTCCATTCGGGCTCATCCCTCCCCTTCACCTCTCCTCCCCCAGTCCCGTTTCGGCGCCCCGCACCATGGCCTCCAGCGACCTCCATCGCGCCCCATTCGGACCCTTCCTGTTAGTCCAGGAGGTTCAACATACTGTGAGTTGTTAGAGGAAAGAACAAAGAAAAAAAGAAGAAAATTGTATGTATTTATGTATAAGCCGGTATGTATGTATATATGTATATGTGTATATATATGTGCGAATGTATGTATAAAAATGTGCATATGGGTGCAAGTGTGTGTTTTTGTGTACACGAGAGTCTGTGTGGTGTGGTCGATGGGCCACTTACAGGTAGGACCACCCCCGTGTAAAATGTTTGCAAAAAATATAATATAATATAAATAATTAATTAGTTAAAGTAATTAATTAATTAATTAATTAGGTAATTATATATGATTATGAGTAATTAGAATAATTAAGTAAATCTGTTAATTAGATAATTAAATGATCCTAACAGTTTATGAGAGTTGGGTCCCACCCCACTTGTTGACTAGTGATGTCAGCATGACATCATGCTGATGTCACAATTGCATTTAATTGAATTAATTTAATCTGTTTTAATTTCTGATATTGATTAAGTCTTTGAAAATTAATATAAAATAATTCGTAGCTCACATGAAAATATTTTAAACATGAAAGTTGATCAGCAGAATGAGACGAACCCGGATACGCTGTCCATTTGCGTGTCACGCATCCCTAACATAGCAAATATGGAACTTTTCCATCGTTTTCTGTTTGACCGATAGTAGCCAGAGACCCGGGAAATATCATCTGATATTTTCCCGATCCGTCTATGACGGATGTTACTACGTTAGCTCATGCCTAGCCCTGCTTTGACATGTCATGCTTAGTGTTGCACCTGTTTTTGTTATTTATTGTTTCTCCCCCTCTTCTTACCGGTACACCCCGAGACTGACACTGATGTCTAGTACATCTACCCTCCTGACGACCAGCCCTTTGCCGCAGAGCAACAAGGCAAGCAAACCCCCTTGATCATCCCTATATCGCCTATTCTTTCTCCCTCATGCTTGCATTAGAATTTTGCTACTGTTGTAGTTAGCTCCTATATCTGATGTATAGCCTAATTTTGATGAACTCCTACTTTCAGTACCGCACTTTAAACTGTTTAGTACAGGTGGAGCAGTCATCCCCTCTGAACCCTATGTCCAATTGTCCCGCTTTATTGTTGAGTCTTGATCCCTCATCGATGAGATAAGATCTGACAAAGCAATTACACCCCCTTAGTTATGCGACATTGTAGAGCTACTACCGGGTACCGAGGGTGACACCTCGCAAAGTACTCAGGATGATATCTCTGTTTGGCAGGTAGCCGGTCGTGGTTATCGACGGTGATTCCTCCTTTAGCACACCCAACGATGACTCTGTCGTACAACCCCTCAATTGTGAGACCATCAAGGGTGATTCCTCTAAGTCCACCTTGACGGTTACATCGTTCGGGGTCCAACGAGGGTGATACCTAAGATCCCCCTGACGTTACAACCACACAGTTACTTGACCGTGTTACTCGGATCTTTGACGAATAAATGTTAGGCGGGATTCCCCAGTGGATGTGCTGATGAGTTAATTAAAATTTTATTGGATTTGGGTATTTCATCTGGGTTGGTTGGAGACCTTTTCGCACTAACCGGCTACACGGGAGAAGTTATGGGTACTCGACGTCGTGGTATCAGCCGGAGCTCTTCAGAGATCAGCAATGGAGTGGCGCGCGCCCGAGTGGTCCGGATATGCATCACTATTGTAATAAGGGGTGCTAGGACTGACCTCGTCCGCCCATGCATCATGCAGGAGTGCAAAGGGTGATGGGCCCTTGACCCCTGTGAGCTTAGGATTTAGACCGGCGGGCTGGCCTCTCTGCTGAGTCTAGGTGGCGCTGCCACGTGTCCATATTCCAAGGCCGGGCATGACCCAAAAAAGTGTGTCCGGCCAGAGTGTTATCGAGCGTGGTGGGAAACTTGGTGCACCCCTGCAGGGATGAAAATTAACTATTCGGATAGCCGTGGCCACGGTTACAGGACGACTTGGAGTTGTGCCCTGATCTTATACAACTACAACTGTTACTTAACTAGAATGTTTGCTCCGGGATTGCTTCCTCGCAGGGAGTCGAGGGAGCATCTGTGGGCGTGACCTCATAATTAATATTGCTGCAACAATATGACTATTAATTGTGTTGGCTATTCTACTCTCGTCTATTGTTGCAAGACCCATGAAGATGCTAGTCTTCGATAGGACTAGGCCTTTCTCTCTCTATTCCCGCATTGCTGCAGTTAGTCCACATATAACCCCTTCCTTTGATAGTGATGCATACTTAGCATAGTTCTGATGTCAGTCTTGCGAGTACTTTGGATGAGTACTCACCATTGCTTTGCTCCCCCTTTTTCCTCGTGATCCGTTGCTGCGAACAGATGTTGGAGCCTAGGAGATGGAGTATCCCACCGACAACGACTGCTACCCCGATGGTGCCTACTACTACTTGGAGGCCGTTGAAGACCAGGAGTAGTTTAGGAGGTTCGCAGGCAGGAGGCCTCGCCTTGTTCAATCGTTGTATCTTTTTTCTAGCCTTCTCTAAGGCACCTCATGTTTCATGTATGTACTAACATATTTGTTGCTTCCGCTGACTCGTGTGTTTATCGAGCTTCTGTATTCTAGCCCTCGAGGCCCATGGCTTGTAATATGAAGGTTGTATGTTTTTTGTGTCTAGAGTTGTGTTGTGATATCTTTCCATGAGTCCTTGTGTTTGCTCGTATGCATTTGCGTGTATGATTAGCGTACTATTAAATCAAGGACGTCACAAGTTGGTATCAGAGCCGACTGCCTGTAGGTAGCCCCTTTCCAACTCCTTGGCCGAAGTTGAGTTTAGTACTTGAAAAAAACTTACTAATTTTGAAGTTGTGGCTTACGGGCCGACATCTCAATCGGGTGGTATTAGTATCTTTTACTCATTTTCTATACTCTGGGTTCTACTCTCTCTTCTCTTTCGAGTTAAAGATTTTACTAACTCTAACTATAGGTTCTCATAAATACTTCCTCCCAAAGAACCCGACAATTCCATACGATGGCTGGATTCCTCAAAAGACTCCGAACATACTCTCCGATGTTCTCTCAGAAGCTAGTGCTCATCGCTTCTGCGATTTCCCTTCCTCCGTCAACCCCTATGGATGATGACATACAAATGTAGTTCATATTTGTTTTTCCAATTGCTCTTGTTTTACGAGGTGCAACGAATTATCTTACCGAGGATTAGTCCATCATCAGCTGTCATGGGTTTCGAAAGTTCTTCGAATTGCTATTCGATCTTTCGGAATTCCCAGTAACCTATTGCTCTTGACCTTTCTCACCTGCTTACATTATGGTTAAATCCATAAGTCTAACCACATTCATCAAAATCCTTTGTGATTTTCCTCTGATCTTATTGATTCTACCTTTGTGTCAATGCACACAGTCATCTTTTGATACTCCTAAATTACCTTTCTGGCTCAGACGTCCTTCCAGACAGAGCTGGTTCTCGACAAATCAACTTTGGTTGATTGTCCATCTAAGTCCATTCAACTTACTTGTATTTGATCAGAGAATCTGATTATGGTACACCAACCTGGAAATCCTAATTCCTTTGGTAATTAAGTATCGATATTTTTCAAATGTTCTATAACCCGATGCATTGCATCCTATCTCCCTCTGATTGAGTACTGATACTCACATCAGGTCCTTTGTGGACTGCCGACTCATTGGTGGGTTATTGTCCGATGGCATCCTTTACATTCAAAAAATTATTGTGATATTGTTTCCCAGATACATAATGCGATTGGTAAATTGTGTCTTCTCCTTCTGATAAGATGTATCCTATGACCTTGCCAGCCATGCTCTTCAAGCATGTGTTAATTACTCTTGAAGTTTGTGGTACATGTTCCTAAGATTCCCCGATGGTTGAACCTATGCCTTGCTAAATCAAGGTGATCCCGAGGGTTTTCATGAGACTTACTCTTGTCGTGTTTGTCGGATATGCTTTCAAAACTACAACCTTATCGAAGGCGAGGAGTAAATGGAAGGTGATACATTGATGAAGTGGGAGTCGACCTTGAACTTGTGTTCATGCCCATGCAGACGACGTTGATCCTATCATAGAAGCTTCTTGTATCAATAATCATTCATTATATGATTTGATCTAGTATCTGTGTTCTGGTACTTTGCAACCATGGTTCCAACCATGATTGTTCTCCTTTGTTCTCATATGTAGACAAGTTTAAGTGATTGTCTTCCACACATCAATACATTAGTCTAACCTCTACTCTTATCTACCTCTGAGTACTATCCCTGGTATCTCGAAAATATCATGGAGCTATACAACTTTTTGTGAGCTCCTCATCTACTATGACATTTCACTTTTCCAGTTTCCTCGTGTTTTGAGTTGTTGAACACTCAGGGACACCGATAACTCAATCGACTATGCATTGCGATTCAACAACTCTTAGTAGAAATCTTCACTTAGGAGTTTGTACTCAGTCACGTCATTCCAAGTTGTTAGGTTGCATCGTCATCGTCATGCTAAATCGTGACCATGCTAGATATGTCCTTCATCTCTGGAACAAAATTCCAATAGTGCACTAAGTTTATATCGAGCTTTCAACATCTTGATGGTTGTCTTGAAAGGCAAATTCGGTTCCGACCTAGCAATCTTACCTGTGTTTTCGACAACCATTCACGTCACCATTCCTTTGCTAGATGATGTCACTGAATGATTACATCTTCATGTAACTTATCGACAAATATGTCGTGATCATCATCAGAATTCCGAGTTCTTCTAGGGTATCAATCGAATGCATGATGAGAAATACCATCCTTGCCGCTCGATGATTTGTGTTTTCATCGACAACATTTTTGCCTTCCCTCCAAACACAAACTTGTTCATGTTTTGTGTTGTCCCTTGAGTTCCTTGCTATCCAGCTTATGTTATCTTCTACCTTGGAGTATTACCATCTTTATGTCAAGAATATTGTGAGCATTGTTAAGTAATTCTTGATATAAGTGATACTTCTCGCCATCACCATCCACTTCTTGGTCCCTGTTGTTTCTAACCGGAATCCCGACAAGTGGACTCTGATGTGTGATTCCAATACTTCTGGCAACCCTATTGCCTTGAGGTTAACAACTAATTGTTTCATTCTTGGTGTGTTGGTTGTTGACTCATCATTTTAGCATTGGTTGCGCTACTCAGTCCGTATTTCCATGCGCACCATTCGACCAGTGTATAATTGTTGTTGTTCCCTCGAGCATACGTCATTATATCATTTGAGTTGACAAATGCTATCTCTTTGATATGGTAATTTTGAAAATTCATCCGTATCAAAACCTTGTGGGATTGTTGTTGACCCCATCAACCACACCCCCTACTTCTCCATGTTTCATGTTCAAGCTTTTGAAAGCATTATCTTTGTGCCTAACTCATGAAGAATATTTTTGATAGAAGAAATGTTTTTCCCATGGTTCACGTGCATTCTTGCCGTCGTGAATATGACAAAGCTTTTGTTTCGCTTTCTCTTGGGTTATCCCAAATGATTCACACATGTGAGAGGTGTTATATGTTTTGAAGGTTTGCTATCTTCACTTCGTATAACTTCTCTTAACAACCCAAGCGACTGACTCATTTTATCAAGGGAAAAGAAGTTCCTTAATAAGAGCTAAATCGAGGCTTACGCAAGGACCTCGATATCCTCGATGATGGTTGTCAGTTCAGAAATCGGTTGCATTGTGTTGTAAGAATTCCACATGGGCATGAATGTCTTGATATTGTCTTCATGTGTGTTAGAATCCAACTCATGATCCAATACTTGCTTCCGTAGTTCATATCCCGAGCATCTTGCATTATCATCTCGTCTGTTTTAGGTGGTCCCCTTTTCCTCTGAGGCATCCTGAGCCTGAGGTATCCTGAGCCCACTCAGATCTGAATCTCGGGCAGATATGATGGTTGGGACATTTCCCAATAATTATAACTTTGTTCTTTATGTAACCTGGTACGGTGATGTCTTGTCTGGCACACCGGGCTCACGGACGTATTGTTATAAATTCTTCCACATGTAAGATTCGCCATTCTTCCATGCAGAAACTATATGACTTATTTCATAAGTTGTTCCTCATGGATTCTCTTTGTATATCCATAGGTCCGGCCTTTACGTGATGACCATGTCGATGCTACCCCGAAGCACGGATGTGGTACTTCAAATTTCAACAGGAACATTGAAACCGCAATGCTAAATTGTTCCTAATCAATTATCCAAACCGCATGGTATGGGTAAACATCATGATTCTTCTTGCCTCTTTATCTAAATGGTTATGTACTTGATGACCTATCACGTATACCATACCCTATTTTTTTCTCGAGAATGGTATACTTTAATACTTGTGTGTGTGAACACATTTTCCTTTTCATTGGTCTGTTTGACCTTTCTTGTGGCATAACTTATCTAAGTAGTGTTACATCCCTGCTTAGGTAACAAACTCGGTATACAACTCTCTCAGTAAGACCCTGTTACTATTGTGGATATCATTCCGGTAGCCGCCGGTGGACGAGAACTTTGCCTTCTGGTCCGCCTCGTTTCAGCAAGCAGGAAAATGGTTCTATTCGTCCCCCGTCCTTGGTGCCGATTTTGTTGCCAACATAACTGACAGGTTATCCTCTGACATGTCTTGCTACCAATACCGTATAAGAAGCCATCCGTTTGCCTACTCGTAACCCACATGGTGGACCCATAACCCAAAGTTCCACAGGATCAAAATCTGACTCTCTTGTACATAATTGACTCCAAGGTATCCTTTACACTTGGCTTCGTGTGGAATTCTAGAGCCACCGTTCAATGGACCGATCACTCTTCGGTTCGTATGTTATTCAGCATGCCGAAGATCAAGCCCGCATTATTCATGAGAATCTGAAGGCTGCTCAGTCTCGTCAAAAGAGTCAGTATGGCCGTCATCATCGAGATATGGTCTACCAATCTGGAGGAGAGGCTTATCTTCAGGTCACACCAATGAGGGGCGCACACCGGTTTGGGATCAAGGGTAAGTTAGCTCCTCGCTATATTGGTCCTTTCACTGTTCTCGAAAGGCGTGGAAAAGTAGCTTATCACTTGGAACTGTCGGCGAACCTTTCTCAGGTTCATGATGTCTTCCATGTGTCTCAGCTCCGCCGCTGCTTCAAAGATCCTATTTGAGCCATGGATCATGATATGCTTGAGATGCAACAAGACCTCTCTTATAAAGAGCATCCGGTCCGCATTCTCGATCAGGCTGAACGTCAGACTCGTCGCAAAGTTACCAAGTTCCTTAAAGTGTAGTGGTCAAATCATTTTGAAAATCAAGCCACTTGGGAACGCGAGGATCAACTTCATGATGAATACCCCGAGCTCTTTCCTTCTACCTCTTTATTCTCGGGACGAGAATTCTTATTAGTAGGGGAGAGTTGTGACATCCTCACCTTTTGCTCAAGTGATCTTTGTAATTAAGCTATAGTGACGACCATGACCAATGCCTAATCATTTTGCTAAATAGTGCCTGATCACACTTCGGATCATTCCTCAAAGTCAAATTCGAATTTAAAGTCAAGATTCAATTTTTGTCAAACATGAAAACAAAAAGTTCAAGGTGTGGCAAATATTCTCTGGATATTTATCATGTTGAGACCACATTTTATAAAGTGTTTAATTGCACCAGGGTAGTTAAAACAACAGCAAAATAAATTATTAAATGCCCTTTTTGGAATTATAAAGTTTTAAATAATTTCAAACGGCATGCAAAACTTTTATGCTATTGTCTAATATTCCATTTGCAATGTTGGACCGTGAGGCATATTTTTTGTTTGTTATTTTCTAAACTAAAAGGTATTTAAATAAATAGATGAAAAATAAAACTAAAGATAAAATAAAACTAAAACTAACAGAAAAAAAGGAAAAAAAGACCCTCCCCACCCCACTGGGACGACCCCAACCGGCCCATCTAATCAGCCCACCCCAGCCCCAACCGGCCCACCTCCGTGGGGGTATATAAAACCCACACGAACCCTAGCCCAACGCTCCGTGACTCCAACTTCCATCCCACCCTGCTGCCAATCCCACCTACCCACGCGAGGGAGCCGAGCCCTCGCTCACTCCCTCGTCCGATCGCTTCCCCATCGCCCCAGGCCCTCGTCCTCCCCATCGCGCCGCTCACCCCAGCCCCGCTCCTCCCCATCTCGCGCCCACTCAAACCAGAACCCACGAGGGAACTCCTCCCTCGTTCCCCCCACTCCCCCCACGTCGCAATAGCTCCCTCGTCCACCTCACCTCACCAAGCCCCGGTGCCTCCTCGCCGGATTCGAGCCCTGGCCGCCACCACGCCAGGGCCCCCTTCCCCCCGCACCGGCCGGATTTGGCCGGCCCTCCACAGGTGCCACCCTCGTCAGGCCGCACCGCCGAGCCACCGGCCACCGACGGGCCACCATGCCTCGACATTCCCCACCGCCGGCCGGACTTGCCTCGCACCGGGCCCGACCTCCTCCAACACCGACACCTACGGCGTTCCTCCGGGCTCCTCCTCACCGGATCCGTCGTCCCCGCCTCCTCGTCAACGACTCCACTGAGCCTCGCCGAACCAGCCACCCTACACTGCCGGTGAGCCCTCAATTCGGGCTCCTCCCTCCCCTTCACCTCTCCTCCCCTCCGGTCCCATTCCGGCGACCCGCACCATGTCCTCCGACGACCTCCATCGCGCCCCCTTCGGTCCCTTCCTGTTAGTCCAGGAGGCTCAATCTCGTGTGAGTTGTTAGAGGAAAGAAGAAAGAAGAAGAGAAGAAAATTGTATGTATTTATGTATAAGCCTGTATGTATGTATATATGTATATGTGTATAAATATGTGTGTATGTATATTTGTGAATGTATGTTTAAAAATTGGCATATGGCTGGAGGTGTGTGTTTTTGTGTAGACGAGAGTGTGTGTGTGTGTGTTGCGTGTGTGCTGTGGCCGATGGGCCACTTACAGGTGGGACAACCCCTTGTAAAATGTTTGTAAAATATATATATAAATAAATAAATAATTTGTTAAATTAATTAATTAATTAGGTAATTATATATGATTATGAGTAATTAGAATAATTAAGTAAATATGTTAATTAGATAATTAAATTATTCTAACAGTGTATGACAGTTGGGTCCCACCCCACTAATTAATTTAATTAAATAATTATTTAACCCTAATAATAATTGTGCGACACATGGGTGATACGTCTCCAACGTATCTATAATTTTTGATGGTTTCATGCTATTATCTTGTCAAACTTGGGATGTTTTGCATGCCTTTTATTTATTTTCTGGGACTAACTTATTAACTCAGTGCCAAGTATCAGTTCCTGTTTTTTCCATGTTTTTGACCCCTTTCAGAGGAGATTTTGAAACGGAGTCCAAATGGAAGAAAATCCCCGAAAAGATTTTTTCTGGAACGGAAGAAGATCGGAGAGCTTGGGGGCCAAGCAAGAAGAGCCCCAGGGGCCCAACAAGCCCCCACCCTGCGGCCAGGGGGCGCGCCATGCAGGCTTCTGGGCCCCTTGGAGGTCCCCTGACCTAGATCTTGCGCATATAAATTCCCAAATATTCCCAAAAAATCAAGGAGCATCGTAATTACTTTTCCGCCGCCGCAAGCTGCTGTCTCCGCAAGATCCCATCTGGGGCACGTCCTGGTGCCCTGCCGGAGGGGGGACTCGGACACGGAAGACTTCTCCATCAACACCATGACCTCTCCGATGATGCGTGAGTAGTTCACCATAGACCTATGGGTCCATAGCTAGTAACTAGATGGCTTCTTCTCTCTCTTGGATCTTCAATACAAAGTAATGCATGATCTTCATGGAGATCTATCCGATGTAATCTTGTTTTGCGGTGTGTTAGTCGAGATCCGATGAATTGTGGATTTATGATCAGATTATCTATGAATCTTATTTGAGTTTCTTCTGATCTCTCTTATGGATGATTTCATATCCTTGTAATTCTCTTCGAGTTGTGGGTTTTGTTTGGCCAACTAGATCTATGATTGTTGCAATGGGAGAAGTGCTTGGTTTTTGGTTCATACCGTGCGGTGACCTCACCCAGTGACAGAAGGAGTAGCGAGGCATGTATCCTGTTGTTGCCATCAAGGGTAAAAAGATGGGGTTTTCATCATTGGTTTGAGATTATCCCTCTACATCATGTCATCTTTCTTAAAGCGTTACTCTGTTCGTCATGAACTCAATACACTAGATGCATGCTGGATAGCGGTCGATGTGTGGACTAATAGTAGTAGATGCAGAAAGTATCGGTCTACTTATCTCGGACATGATGCCTATATGTTAGATCATTGCCTTAGATATCATCATGACTTTGCGCGGTTCTATCAATTGCTCGACAGTAATTTGTTCACTCACCGTGATATTTTCTATTTTGAGAGAAGCCTCTAGTGAACACTATGGCCCTGAGGGTCTACTCCACACCATATTTTCAGCCTTACACTTTTTACTTCGTTGCACTTTCCGCCTTCAGATCTCACTTTTGCAAACAATCTTGAAGGGATTGACAACCCCTTTGAAGCGTTGGTTGCAAGTTTGTTTCTTTTTGCGCAGGTACTTTGGACTTGATGAGGCCCTCCTTTTGGTTCGATACCTTGGTTCTCAAACTCGGGGAAATACTTACTGCTCCTGTGCTGCATCACCCTTTCCTGTTCAAGGGAAAAACCGACGCAAACCAGAGAAGTAACAAGAAGAACCCTACGCGCCAGGGAAGGACTTTTGTTGCCGCAGCAATGGGACCCCTGGTCATATTTGACCAGTCCACACATCGTGTTGACTGATGATGTCAGCATGACATCGTGTTGATGTCACAATTGCATTTAATAGAATTAATTTAATTTTTTTATTTTATGATATTGATTAAGTCTTTGAAAATTAATATAAAACAATCCTAGCTCAGATGAAAATATTTTAAACATGAAAGTTGATGAGCAGAACGAGACAAAACCGTATACGCGGTCCATTTGTGTGTCACGCGTCCCTAGCTTAGAAAATGTGGAACTTTTCCATCGTTTTTTGTCTGACCGGTAGTAGCTAGAGACCCGGGAAATATCATCTGATATTTTCCAGATACGTCTATGACGGATGTTACTACGTTAGCTCATGCCTAGCCCTGCTTTGACATGTCATGCTTAGTGTTGCACCTGTTGTTGTTATTTATTGTTTCTTTTGCCCTCTTCTTACCGGTAGACTACGAGACTGACGCTGCTGCCGAGTACATCTACCCCCGTGACGACCAGCCCTTTGCCAAAGAGCAACAAGGCAAGCAAACCCCCTTGATCATCCCTGTATCGCCTATTCTTTCTCCCTCATGCTTCCACTAGAATTTTGCTACTGTTGTAGTTAGCTCCTATATCTGATGCATCTTTATATCTAGAATTTTGATGAACTGCTTCTTTCAGTACCGCACTTTAAACTATTGAGTATAGGTGGAGCTGTCATCCCCTCTGACCCCTTAGTCCAGTTGCCCCTCTTTATTATCGAGTCTTGATCCCTGATCGATGAGCCAAGATCCGACACAGCACTTACACCCCCCCTTAGTTGATGCCTCAAATCCCCGTGATGTTACAACCACACAGTTACTTGACTGTGTTACTAGGAACATTGATGAAATAATATTAGGCGGGTGGATTCCCGCGTGGATGTGTTAGTGTGTTAATTAAAATGTTAATGCATTTGGGTATTTGATCTGGGTTGGTCGGAGACCTTTTTGCACTAACCGGCTACGCGGGAGAAGTTATGGGTACTCGGCGTCGTGGTATCAGCCGAAGCTCTTCAGACATCGGCAATGGAGCGGCGCGTGCCTGAGTGGTCCAGATATGCATCGCTCTTGTAATAAGGGGTGCTAGGACTGACCTTGACCACCCACGAATCGTGTAGGAGTGCAAAGGGTGATGGGCCCATGGCCCTTGCGCGCTTAGGATTTAGACCGGCGGGCTATCCTCTCTGTTGAGTCTAGGTGGTGCTGCGACGTGTCGATATTCCGAGGCCGGGCATGACCCAGAAAAGTGTGTTCGGCCAGAGTGTTATCGAGCGTGACAGGAAACTCGGTGCACCCCTGCAGGGATGAAAAATTAACTATTCAGATAGCCGTGTACACGGTTACAGGACGACTTGGAGTTGTGCCCTCAGCTTATACAACTACAATTGTTACTTAACTGGAATGTTTGCTCTTGGATTGCTTCCTTGCAGGGAGTCGAGGGAGAATGCTAGTATTCGATAGGACTAGGCATTTCTCTCCCTATTCTCGCATTGCTGCAGTTAGTCCACATATAACCCCTTCCTTTGATACTGATGCATACTTAGCATAGTTCTGATGTCAATTTTGCGAGTACTTTGGATGAGTAATCACCGTTGCTTTGCTCCCCCTTTTCCCCATGATCCGTTGCTGTGACCGGATGTTGGAGCCCAGGAGATGGAGTATCCCGCCAACGACGACTGCTACCCCGACAGTGCCTACTACTACGTGGAGGCCGTTGAAGACCAGGAGTAGTTTAGGAGGTTCCGAGGCAGGAGGCCTCGCCTCGTTCGATCGTTGTATCTTTTTTGCTAGCCTTCTCTAAGGAACCTCATGTTTCATGTCTGTACTCACATATTTATTGCTTCCACTAACTGGTGTGTTTATCGAGCTTCTGTATTCTAGCCCTCGAGGCCCATGGCTTGTAATATGAAGCTTGTATGTTTTTTTTGTGTCGAGAGTTGTGTTGTGATATCTTTCCGTGAGTCCTTGAGTTTGATCGTACGCATTTGCGTGTATGATTAGCGTACGATTAAATTGAGAGCGTCACAACATCGCTGGTTGGTGCAATTGTTAGAGTAATGACCCTTCTGACCACACTTGTGACAAGTCACCTCTGACAGTGGACGGAATTGCACTTGAGGATTTCCTGACTACTGCTGCTGAAATTTCTGCTGGAAAGCTGGGTTGGGTGGGTGGGAAGAACCACGACCACCAGACTGCTTGAACTGCTGAGGCTGCCGAGGAGGATGAGAGACCCAATATTTCTGTTGCTTCTGAACCACCTGAGTTTAGCACGAGGAATTGGAGTCTCTAAAACACTTCCTTGAGTTCTCAACTTTGAGCAAGACCGACTCAGCCCTGAGAGCCAAATTGTAGAACTGGTCGAACTTGAGAGGATCATGCAAGGCAAGGGCGAGTTGCAAGTCTTCCTTCAGACCGCCACAGAACTGATAAATCTTGCTCTTCTGATTTGGAATGTCTTGCTTAGCATAACAAGCCAGCTCCTGGAACTCCACATTATAGTTGTACACAGATGAACCCCCTTGCTTCAAGCGCGTGAATTTCTCACGCATCTCTTCCACAAAACTGGATGGAATATAGTGAGCCCTGAAATCTGTGCAGAAATCAACCCATTTGATCATTATGTCGCTTTTGGAATCCTTCAATTGCTGCCACCATTCTGCTGCCTGCTGATACGTCTCAAACGTATCTATAATTTTTGATGGTTTCACGTTGTTATCTTGTCAACTTTGGATGTTTTGTTTACCTTTTATATCATTTTTGGGACTAACTTATTAACTCTGTGCCAAGCGCCAGTTCCTGTTTTTCCTCTGTTTTTGACTCTTTTCAGATCTAATTTTGGAACAGAGTCCAAACGGAATAAAATCCCCGAATTTTTTTTTCCAGAACGGAAGAAGATCAGGAGGCTTGAGGGCCAAGCAAGTAGGCCCACAAGGAGCCCACAAGCCTTGTTGCCGCGGCCATGGGGGAGGTCGCGGCAACCAAGCTTGTGGCCTCCCTTTGGCCCCCGTGCCCTAGGCCTTTGGCCTATATATTCCCAAAATATCCAGAAAAAATCAGGGCGTCCGCGAAAACACTTTTTCGTCGCCGCAAGCTTCCGTTTCCGCGAGACCTCATCTGGAGACCCTTCCAAGTGCCCTGCCGGAGGGGACTTTGGAGTTGGAGGGCTTCTTCATCAACATCATCGCCCCTCCAATGACTCGTGAGTAGTTCACTTCAGACCTACGGGTCCATAGTTAGTAGCTAGATGGCTTCTTCTCTCTCTTGGATCTTCAATACAAAGTTCTCCATGATCTTCATGGAGACCTATCTGATGTAATCCTCTTTGGCGGTGTGTTTGTCGAGATCCGATGAATTGTGGATTTGTGATCAGATTATCTATGATATATATTTGAGTCTTTGAGAATTTCCTATATGCATGATTTGATATCCTTGTAAGTCTCTCCGAGTCTTGGGTTTTGTTTGGCCAACTAGATCTATGATTCTTGCAATGGGAGAAGTGCTTGGTTTTGGGTTCTTACCGTGTGGTGACCTTTCCTAGTGACAGTAGGGGCAGCAAGGCACACATCGTGTAGTTGCCATCAAGGGTAACAAGATGGGCTTTGTCGTAGATATGAGATTGTCCATCTACATCAGGTCATCTTGCTTAAGGCGTTACTCTGTTCTTTTGGACTTAATACACTAGATGCAAGCTGGATAGCGGTCGACGTGTGGAGTAATAGTAGTAGATGCAGAAAGTATTGGTCTACTTGTTTTGGACGTGATGCCTATAGATATAATCATTGACATAGATGACGTCACGACTTTGCACGGTTCTATCAATTGCTCGACAGTAATTCGTTCACCCACCGTCTACTTGCTTTCATGAGAGAAGCCACTAGTAAACACTACGACCCCCGGGTCTATTCACACCTATCGTTTACACCTCCGTTTTTACTTTGCTTTGTTACTTTGTTGCTTTCAGTTCTCACTTGGAAAACAATCTATAAGGGATTGACAACCCCTTCATATCATTGGGAGCAAGATTTTGTGTTTGTCCATGCACTTGTGATACTCCTTCATGATCGATACCTTGGTTCTCAAACTGAGGGAAATACTTACCACCGCTGCGCTACATCACCCTTTCCGCTCCGAGGGAACACCAACGCAAGGCTCCAAGGCCACGGGGAAATCCTTTGCATATTTGCCTAGGAAGTCCCTACAGGCGTAGCCGTAGCAGAAGGATTCCTGTTGCCGTTGCGGAGGAGTATCAAGAACAGTCTCCCGTCAGCACGTGTTTTTGGCGCCGTTGGAAGGTCTTTTGTTGCATCAGCAGAAGTATTTCTGGAGCTGTTGCCGGGGAAGGAGAGATCTATCTAAGTAGGTCTCACAAACTCATCTCCTGCATTTACTTTTTTGCCAGTTGCCTCTCGTTTTCCTCTCCCCCACTTCACATTTGCCGTTTTCATTTGCCTTTCTCGTTTGCCTTTTTTCGTTTGCCTTTTTCGTTCGCCCTTTTTCTCGCTTGCTTTCTGTTTGCTTCTGTGTTATGTGCCTTCAATATGCTTGCATCTTTGCTTGCTGAAAATCTAGTGATATGGATCCTTACCCACTTGCTAATCTCTTTAAGAGATCCAGTTATGTTGATCCAATTGCTAGAGAGTTGAGTGCACTTGACTATCTTTATGGAGTTTTGCTTGAGAAGCGTGAATCTGAAAATTGTGATGAAGAAATTCATCAAGTGATTCACGAGGACTCCTTGGATGAAAAGCATGATTGCAATGGTTTCACTATAAATTCTATTAGCGACAATCATGTTAAGAATATGCAAAACCCTAAGCTTGGAGATCATAGTTTTGCTATATCCACTACTTGTTGCAATGATCATGAGTGGGGCGATGATTTTTCTTATGATCTTGAAAATTTGTTTAAGCCTCAAGATGAATATGATATTTGCAATTTTATTGAAAGTGGGATTGGAGAAGTCATGACTTTATTTGATGATAATGCCACTATTTTTGAAGAGAGTCAACTTTGCATGCATGTGGATCATGAAAAGAATATCCTATGTGATAGTTACATTGTTGAATTCGAATATGATCCCACATGTAATTATTATGAGAGAGGAAAATATTGTGGTAGAAACTTTCATGTTACCAATTTACCTCTCGTTGTGTGGAGATTGCTATTGTCTCTTTCTTCTTCCTTGCATATGGCAACTATTGGTTGTCTTGAGAATCTGTTTTCCTATAAAATGCCTATGCATAGGAAGTATGTTAGACTTAGATGTGATTTTCACATGCTTTATGATGCTCTCGTTGTGCTTCGATTCTTGTCTTTTGTGTGAGCATCATTGATGCCTAGCTAAGGGCGTTAAACAATAGCGCTTGTTGGGAGGCAACCCAACGAATCTATCCTTTTTATTTCTGTTTTGTGTTTTCCACACTTTCATAATTCTGTTACGATTGTGTTTTTTGTGTTTCTTTTTGCGTTTGTGCCAAGCAAAACCATTATGATTAGTCTTGGGGATGATTGTTTGGTCATGCTGGAAAAGACAGAAACTTTCTGCTCACGAAAAGAATTTTCTTATTTTTCTGTAAGAGTTTTTGAGTTGATTCTTTTTGCTGCTGATTGCTATGCAAATTCTTCAGACTGTCGTAATTTTTCATAATTTTTGAAGTAACAGAAGTATACGAAGTATACAGATTGCTACAGACTGGTCTGCTGTTAACAGATTCTGTTTTTGTTGTGTTGGTTGCTTATTTTGATGAAACTATGGATAGTATCGGGGGTATTAGCCATGGAAGGTCGAAAATACAGTAACCCAACATCAGCATAAGTAGAATTCAAGTTTGCTACAGTACCTAAGGAAGTGGTGGTTTGCTTTCTTATACTAATGTTATCACGAGTTTCTGTTTAAGTTTTGTGTTGTCAAGTTTTCAAGTTTTGGGTGAAGTTCTTATGGACAAAAAGATAAAGAGTGGCAAGAGATCAAGCTTGGGGATTCCCAAGGCACCCCAAGAGATTCAAGGATGTCGTAAAAGCCTAAGCTTGGGGATGCCTCGGGAAGGCATCCCCTCTATCGTCTTCAATCCATCGGTAACGTTACTTGGGGCTATATTTTTATTCACCACATGTCATGTGTTTTGCTTGAAGCATCTTGTATCGTAGGAGTCTTTTATTTTTGTTGTGTCACAATCATCCTTGTTGCACACCTAGAGAGAGAGAGACATGCACTCACCGTGATTTTGTCGAGCTTCACTTATATCCTTTGGTAGACAATTCAGCTCACATGTGCTTCACTTATATCTTTTGACCTAGTTGATTTTGCTCTATGTGCTTCACTTATATCTTTTAGAGCACGGCGGTGCGTGGCTTGGTAGTTGATCTATGATTTGAAAGTAGTCTCAAAGGGGTAGTTATCCAAAGGGATACGAAAACTTCCACCTTCACGTGCATTGAATAGTTAGAGAAGTTTGATTCATATCAACTAGTTTTGAGTTGTGGTTATGGTAATATTGAAGTTATATTAGTAAGGTGTTGTGAATCTAGAAATACTTGTGTTGAAGTTAGTGATTCCCGTAGCATGCACGTATGGTGAACCGCTATGTGATGAAGTCTGAGTATGATTAGTCTATTGATTGTCATCCTTTGTGTGGCGGTCGGGATCGCGCGATGGTTTATACCTACCAACCCTTCCCCTAGGAGTATGCGTTGAATGCTTTGTTTTGATTACTAATAAAACTTTTGCAACAAGTATATGAGTTCTTCATGACTAATGTTGAGTCCATGGTTTAGATGCACTTTCACCTTCCACCATCACTATCTTCTTTAGTGCCATGCAACTTTCGCCGGTGCACATAACCCACCATTAGCCTCCCTCAAAACAGCCACCATGCCTACCTACTATGGCTTTTTCAAAGTCATTCCGAGATATATTGCCATGCAACTACCACCATGACATGTGCCACGACGTCTACATTGCCATTGCATGATCATAATTAGCTAGCATGATGTTTCCATTTATGTCTATACCATGCTAGATCATTGTCACGGTACACTACCGAAGGCATTCCATATAGAGTCATTATTGCTCTAAGTTTTGAGTTGTAAGTGTGATGATCATCATTGATGGAGCATTGTCCCATGTGAGGAAATAAAAGAGGCCAAAGATGCCCACCAAAATAAATAAATAAAAGAGGCCAAAGAGCCCATCCAAAAAATGAGAGAAAAAGAGAGAAGGGACAATGCTACCACTTTTCCACACTTGTGCATATTAAGCACCATGATCTTCATGATTGAGAGTCTCTTGTTTTGTCACCACCATATAGCTAGTGGGAAATTTTCATTATATAACTTGGCTTGTATATTCCAATGATAGGCTTCCTCAAAATTGCCTTAGGTCTTCGTGAGCAAGCAAGTTGGATGCACACCCACTAGTTTTCTTTAAGAGCTTTCACATACTCATAGCTCTAGTGCATCATTTGTATTGCAATCCCTACTCATTCACATTGATATCTTTTGATGCGCATCTCCACAGCTCATTGATATGCCTAGTTAATGTGATCATCTTCTCCTTGTTTGTCTTGCAACCTCCACCACACTCCACACCACTTATAGTGCTAAAACCATGGCTCACGCTCATGTATTCCGTGAGAGTTGAAAAGGTTTGAGAAAGTAAAGGTGTGAAAAAAATTACTTGGCCAATACCGGGGTTGTGCGTGATTTAAATTCGTTGTGCAATGATGATAGAGCATAGCCCAACTATATGATTTTGTAGGGATAACTTTATTTTGGCCTTGTTATTTTGAAAGTTCATGATTACTTTGCTAGTTTGCTTGAAGTATTATTGTTTCCACGTCAATAGCAAACTATTGTTTTGAATCTAATGGATCTGAACATTCACGTCACATAAGAGGAGTTACAAAGGACATCTATGTTAGGTAGCATGAAAGCATCAAAAAATCATTCTTTATCACTTCCCTACTCGAGGACGAGCAGGAGTTAAGCTTGGGGATGGTTGATACGTCTCAAACTTATCTATAATTTTTGATGGTTTCACGTTGTTATCTTGTCAACCTTGGATGTTTTGTTTACCTTTTATATCTTTTTTGGGACTAACTTATTAACTCAGTGCCAACGCCAGTTCCTGTTTTTTTCTGTGTTTTTGACTCTTTTTAGATCTGATGTTGGGACGGAGTCCAAACAGAATAAAATCCCCGAAATGATTTTTTCCAGAACGGAATTTCAGATCTGATTTTGGAACGGAGTCCAAACGGAATAAAATCCCCGAAATGATTTTTTCCAGAACGGAAGAAGATCAGGAGGCTTGAGGGCCAAGCAATTGGTCCCACAGGGAGCCCACAAGCCCTCTTGTCGCGGCCAGGGGGAGGCAGCGGCAACCAAGCATGTGGCCTCCCTGTGGCCCCCCTTCCCTAGGTCTTTGGACTATATATTCCCTAAAAATCCAGAAAAAATCAGGGCGTCCACGAAAACACTTTTCCGCCGCCGCAAGCTTCCGTTTCCGCGAGATCTCATCTGGAGACCCTTCCCGGTGCCCTGTCGGAGGGGACTTTGGAGTTGGAGGGCTTCTTCATCAACATCATCGCCCCTCCAATGACTCGTGAGTAGTTCACTTCAGACCTACGGGTTCGTAGTTAGTAGCTAGATGGCTTCTTCTCTCTCTTGGATCATCAATACAAAGTTCTCCATGATCTTCATGTTGATCTATCCGATGTAATCCTCTTTTGCGGTGTGTTTGTCGAGATCCGATGAATTGTAGATTTGTGATCAGATTATCTATGATATATATTTGAGTCTTTGCTGATTTCTTATATGCATGATTTGATATCCTTGTAAGTCTCTCCGAGTCTTGGGTTTTGTTTGGCCAACTAGATCTATGATTCTTGCAATGGGAGAAGTGCTTGGTTTTGGGTTCTTATCATGTGGTGACCTTTCCCAGTGATAGTAGGGGCAGCAAGGCACACATCGTGTAGTTTCCATCAAGGGTAACAAGATGGGCTTTGTCGTAGATATGAGATTGTCCATCTACATCAAGTCATCTTGCTTAATGCGTTACTCTGTTCTTTTGGACTTAATACACTAGATGCAAGCTGGATAGCGGTCGACGTGTGGAGTAATAGTAGTAGATGCAGAAAGTATCGGTCTACTTGTTTTGGACGTGATGCTTATAGATATAATCATTGCCATAGATGACGTCACGACTTTGCGCGGTTCTATCAATTGCTCGACAGTAATTCGTTCACCCACCGTCTACTTGCTTTCATGAGAGAAGCCACTAGTAAACACTACGGCTCCCCGGTTCTATTCACACCTATCATTTACACCTCCGTTTTTTACTTTGCTTTGTTACTTTGTTGCTTTCAGTTCTCACTTGGCGAACAATCTATAAGGGATTGAGAACGCCTTCATAGCGTTGGCAGCAAGCTTTTTGTGTTTGTGCAGGCACTTGTGATACTCCTTCACTGGATCGATACCTTGGTTCTCAAACTGAGGGAAATACTTACCACCGTTGCGCTACATCACCCTTTCCGCTTCGAGGGAACACCAACGCAAGGCTCCAAGGCCACGGGGAAATCCTTTGCATATTTGCCTAGGAAGTCCCTAAAGGCGTAGCCGTAGGAGAAGGATTCCTGGTGCCGTTGCTGAGGAGTATCAAGAACAATCTCCCGTCAGCACGTGTTTCTGGCGCCGTTGGAAGGTCTTTGTTCCATCAACACCTGCCCCTTGAGCTGGAATGTTGCAAACTTGAAAAAGTCCTCTCGTCTGACATTACTGCCCTCGAAGTGCTTGTTCATGTCATGACTCCAGTCATCCGCATCGAATGGCTTGTCACATGAGGTGAAGGACTTCGGCTGGTTCGCCAGGAATTGATTCAGAGATGCAAACTGCTGACCACCATTGTTTAAATTACCCTTGTGCCCTTGGTTCCTCTCTTGCAACAAATGGAGCAACATCTGAGTGTTTGCGTTGGTTGCCGACTTCACAGCTTGACAAGCGTCTTGAGGAGGAAGAGGTGGCGGAGGGGGTGGTGGACGGTTTGACTGATCAGTCTCATGACCCCGATTCTGGCGAGTTGGTGGAACCATCCTAGCGACGGACAACAACATTAGACCTAAGATGAAAATTCAAAGATTAAGTTGATCCAATGGACCTAAATATTTGAACAAGAATTCTTAGCAAATGCACTCGAACTAAAATTAGTAAGAATGCTTCCACAAACTGCTGTCAACAACATCTGATTGAAAAGCCACTTGCAATCATCAATATGAGCTAGAATTGCTCGGGACAAATGTATATTCCCAACATACATCTCCTGAAAGAATTCCTAGGTTACTAATGGAATTGCCACCTAAGAACTTTTGAAATTTCTAGTTATGCAATCGGGTCCACGAATACAAGGAGAAATTCATCACTCAACACCTAGCATATAACCCGTCCAGTGTATCACATCCTTCAACACATAACCAAAATCTCGGAACTTCATCTATCTCATATCCTCGTAATCACAACGATACTAAGTATGGCGGTACCCCCGAACCCTCTGCACCAGTACTGGGGATGTCGGGCTTATCGTGCCACTACTAGTATTGAAGCAATTTCGAACATCTTCCGTCCTGAGATACTAAGAAATCTAGCATATAACCCATCCAGTGTATCACATCCTTCAACACATAACCAAAATCTCGGAACTTCATCTATCTCATATCCTCGTAATCACAACGATACTAAGTATGGCGGTACCCCCGAACCCTCTGCACCAGTACTGGGGATGTCGGGCTTATCGTGCCACTACTAGTATTGAAGCAATTTCGAACATCTTCCGTCCTGAGATACTAAGAAATCTGAATGATAACAATGTGCTCAAGAATCCCCTAGAGCTCAACTCCCCGGAATAATATCAACACAGGAGGAGGCACCAAGCCGGAACTCCGTCACATTGGTATCATATAGATTCCAAAATATCCATGTGATCCTAAAATTTTTTTTGAGCGAGAAGAGGAGTAGAAACAAAATTTCCTAAGTCGTGAACCTCACCAGAGCATAGAAGAGGAGGAAAAAGAAACCTACTCTACGATATAACTAAAACTCAAAATAGTTTTAACTACACTCGACTCATCCAAGTTCGATCAACCAAAGACTCATATGGTCGTAAGGCTCTCATACCAATTTGTAAGGACTAAGATGTGGCACTTTCCTTATTTGGGGGCGATGCCTCAAAAGGGGAAAGAGGCGCATCTAAGCGTTTTGCAAGCATGATAAACATTACAATACATAATAGATGGAAGAGTAATAAGATTTGGCTTACACTCACCACAAGCTAAATTACAGAGTCACACAGTCATACATTATTCAAATTGAAAATAGGGTCCGACTACGGACAAGATAAACGACAAAATCTATTGCTATCCCGCCTTGCTAGGCCCACGATCACGGCCATGTGCCTCTAGTCCTCGGGATATGTCACGTACAGCCTGCCACTGTCCTCGTCGAACTCCCACTTCAGCTAGATATCATCTGAAGCATCTGTATCTGGGGTACCTGTACCTGTCGGTGGTTGTAGTAATCTGTGAGCCACAAGGACTCATCAATCTCATGACCTTGGTATCGAATCTAACTAAGTCATTGGGTGAGGATGGGGTATGTGTTTGAGTTTGCAGCAACCTAAGCATTTATAGTGGCTAACTTATGTTGAACAAGGAGTACATATATGGTGGTCTACGTATGACGGTCGTAAACTAAGAATAATCACTAAGTGATCCTGAACACCTACTTACGTCAGTCATAACCCCACCGTGTTCTCGACCACAGAAGGAGCTCTGAGAGAAATAGTCACGGTTAGGCACAAATTTGGCAGGTTTTAATTAAGTTACTTCAAGTTATGTTGAACCAGATGTTAACAAAATATCCATGATTGCCACATAACCGCGGGCACGGCTTTTCGAAAGATTTAACCCTGCAGGGGTGCTCCAACTAATCCATCACAAATTACCACAAGCCGCATAGAAATCCCCGTTCACGAAACTCGTGACCTCGTCGGATTCCTTAGTGGAAAACCTCAACTCTGAGAAGACCTAAAGTCTCACCGGAATCCCAATGCACAAGATATATCGTTAAAGTAAGACAAGTCCGGCAAGACCACCTGACATGGCGACGACCCCAATAGGAGTCGCATATCTCAGTCTTAGGACACGTCGGATAAGCTACGCGTACGGTGGCCTGATAGAAATCACCCAAGTTTCCCTAGGTTGTCCCCGCACAGTGCTCTAGTTTGGACCAACACTCATGAGGAGCACTGGCTCATGGGTTAATTAAATCTCCTCGGGGTAGCTATTCCCTATGATTTTATTATTAAGTTGTTAGCAAATTAACACCAAAGTTGGGTCTTTCAAGACAAGCCTTAACATTAACGATTTACCAAGGGGGTCCCCAGAACAACCCCAAACGTGTTAGGAGCGTTCAGTTATGGAATAAAACACCGGTAGCCGAAACTAAGGCGACAAAAGGCTAGGCCTTCCTCTCTTTACCAAGTATATATGTCCATAAATAAATTGCATATAAAGTACGATGATAATAAAATTACCCATGATATCACATGGACCAGCTTGCACCTGCAACTAGCAACGCTAATGAAATGGTTGAGCAAGCCTAACTTAGCCAAACTATATTTGCTAGGAGGGGAAGTGTTAGAGGTTTCATGGAAATGTTTGATGACCTATATATCACATGGTAGGCAGCGGAGAATAATGATGGAAACAAATCAACTATGCATAACAAATCTAGAAACGTTGTCAAGGTCATGAACATCCTCCTTGTGATATCTTTAGAGTGGAACTGCTCCTGATCTTCCTGAATGAACTCACTGGACTCCTCGAACTCGTTTCCCGTATCCAATGCTACCCAAAATAAACAATCACCCAATAAACACCAGCAAGTGATAATGCAACAGACAAAATGATGCATGAAGGCACACACTTCAAATCACGCACAGAAATAACCCTACTCAAATAACAAAGTGCCACCTCATCACAAAATGACACTGTTGCAGAACTGCTCAAAACTGAAATAAAAGGACACCATTGGATTCTTGGGTTTTTCTACCCCAAATCCATATATCATACTGCTATACTTGCATGCATAAAAACACCACAAAACTGACAAATAAAATCTACCCAGAATCATAACCACTTAAGTCAAACTCAGAGGCTGATCTTGCATATGCCAAATTTGGCATATCCTCTTCTCGAATATCCGAGAAAGGGTATTAACACACAAACAGGAAAAAATAGCAAAAAAACTAATTGACACGGGTCCCAATCGTCATAGGCACGAGGGACCCTAGTATATGACATGTGGTCGTATGGCCCACGTGTCAGGTGGCACCTACACACACAGAATAAACAAACAGAATAAAAAGGCGTCTGGTGGGGGACTCAAACCCACCACCTCTTCCACACACACACACACACACACTCTACCACTAGGCTAAGACAGAGTAGTTAACTACACAGGGGAAGAATCCCACATATTCTATCTATCCTGCCAAGTGCAACAGAGGGGAAAACCCTCAAAATATAAAAGGGGCGCGCGAGGGGCCGAACCCTGGACATTTTCTACTACGGATGGCTCTAATGTCACTGCGGTATGCTGCGGCTACTTCCCCATGAGAGGAAACACACAAGGTACTATAATCGCGGCTTCTACAGCAAGGAAGAAAAAACACAAGTATTAAAAGGGGGGCTGGGGATCGTCGTTGAGCCAGTTGGGCTAATGAGCGGAGTCTACATAGAGAGGAATCTCGCCTGAGATGATAAGCAAAGGGGCGCCTTCTCTTTTTAACAGAGAGGCGTCGGTGATAGCTCGCCGGTCCACATACATCACGCACACGCATGCACATCACAGAACAATGCAGTGGGGGGGGGGGGTACGCGCTCGAGCTCTGCTGCAGCCGAAACTACGAAGCACTGCTACTGTTGCGAAGCTCTGCTGCGCTACTTCAACCTGTCGGTGCAACTCCGGTAGGCATCAAGCTCAACTAGCTACGACGCGGCTAATAGAGAGGGGGAGCGGAGGAGAGCGGGGTTGCGGCTCACCTAGGGGTCAGAGAAGGAGATCCAGCGCAGGAGAGGAGGGAGGTCGACGAGCCGGAGCAGAAGAAGCTCACTAGAGGGTGTGGAAGAAGTCGTCGTCGGGGATGTCGTGGAAGAAGCTCTCGGCGCCTGGTCTTCACAAAAACGGAACTCCACCATGCACTGCATGCTCCTGGTGCTGCTGGGGAAGAAGGGGGCATTGTCTACGTCGGAGTCAAGCTCGAGCAGGAAGCAGCCATGGCGTCGGGGTCGATCTGAAGGTGGCCCTGACGGCGCGAGGGAAGAAGGAGGAGGGAAAATGGGGCTCTAGGGATAGGAGAGGGGGAGAAGGAGCTTTATAGCTCGCACACCGTCGCACGAAGCCGTTGATCACGGGGAAAAGATCGATCGGTGGCTCTCCCTGGTTCGTACGACTCTGACGTCGAGAGTTGGGAGAAGGGTCGCGTTGGTGGGCTCTGGGCCGAAACTTACCAAACCTCGGCTGCACTCTCTCTCTCTCCTTAAAAGTTTTTTCCAAATAAACATAACATGGTTTTTAGTTAAATCCCAGGGTTTAAAAACAAAATATTTTTAACAAAATGAAATTATCTTTGGTCTTCTAAAATTTTGCCCCTTTCTATAAAAATAAGTAGGACATTTTAGAAGAACAAAAATAAATTCCTTTTATTTAACATGGTGTTCTGTTTCTAAATTAAACCAAAAGGGAAAAAATTCAAATAAAAGGGTGTTGCACCCCACAATTAATAGGAAGAATTTTAGAAAAGAAGGAACATTTTTATTGAGGCAAAATAGAAACATTTAAATCTGCCTCAATTATCATTGGAAAGGAGGGATTAAAAGGTATGGTGCAGCAAGGGGTTTTGAAGGGACTCTTGTTGCCCCCAATCACATTGCACACACCAAGGCACATCCACACTTTGCACTCATACTCATACCAAGGTGCAAAACATCAACAATGACAAGAACAAAAGAAGAGTTGATATGCATGATGCCATGATGCAACATAAAATGAAGACACAAGCTTAACTTTTTATTCAAACCCAACATGTCACCATAGGAAGGTTGCCATACAGGGAAAAATATTACAAGTGGGGGTAGGAATGCATTGGGGTTGTCAAAGTGCGCCCTGCCACAAGCAGTTGACGTGCGTTGCCGCCCCCACCAGCTAGCCGCAAAGCATGTCGGCTGCCATCGTCATTGCCCTAACTCGTCCAACAATGATACATCAGATCGGAGGAGGAAATCGACGCAGAATACTGGACTTGGCTGAGAGTGGAGATGAAGGGACCGGGGCAGGGTCGCATGTGCGCGTGTGCTTTTTGCCCTAACAAGGGCGCACGAGGGGGAGGACGAAGGAGTGCGTGGTTTTTTTGGTTCTGTATGGGAGGACTGATTAGGCCAAAAAAATCAAAACGGATCGATGGTGGGAGAGAAAAATTGGAGGGTGCTCATGCGAGGGAGTGGGAGAAAGAAAGGAGCAAACAAAGGAACGAATGTCGACGTAAGTAGAAACTAGCACAAATGCATGTGCCTTGCAACGGGGGATTCTTATACATGCTCCTATCCCAGTAAGCATGATTCAAGGGCCTCCACATTTGTGGGTCCTCTATTTTAACACGACACCACACCTATATTATCGCCTATCTGCCTTTTCTCCTTGCCCCATAGTGCTTGTGTTAGGCCACCTAATCGCAATGTGTTAGAATATTAGTCAATCCTATTTGGTCTTCGCACGACACACATGTCATTGATCCGCGCAAGCAAAATAAATAGTTTACAACTTGTCAAATTAATCCCATCGACCAGCACGTGAGGCCCACACTCGACAAACTACAGTTGATCCATACAACCTCTTTTATACTCTCACTTTTTAAATTGTATAACTTTATGTTCAATATGCATGAACATTCTTTCTAAAGAAACATGAATATTTTAAATCATACGTACTTCTTCAAAACGAGAATATTTTTAAAATTATGGCCATTTTTACAACATGCAAAACATTTTGAAAATGCATGAACACTTACTAAAAGGAGAGTGGACATTTTTCAAAGTTATCACATCCTATATAACTAAGAGATTTATCCCGACTATCATACTTATCTTGACATGCAACCTATCCACATCATAAGTAGGTCCATCAAATAGCTTATCCCACAAACTTAGGGCATGTTTGGGACTGCTTCAATTCATCAAATTAAGCTTCACTTCATCAAATTCACTTTGGAGCAGTTTCATACAGAAGCTATAGCACTATCAAGAGAATGTTTGGCTTCAATATAGCTCCAGCTTCAAGAATAGAAAATTTGATGGAAAGAATCTATTTGATTGGTTGAGGGGAAAGAAAATGAAGGGGTATCCACTTACTGGTGGTAGTGGTGGGTAATTTCCCCCCAACTCCATCTTCTAGAGTTTTTTGAAGCACCCTCTTAGGAGCTTCATAAAAGCTTTGAAGTTGTACCCCAGATTCTAGTTTTTTTGTGTGGAGCAGCATATCGTGGAGCTATCCCGTTTGGCTTGTCTTTTCTAAAGCAGAGCTGAATTTTAAGGAGGAGAGCAGTCCCAAACAAGCTCTTAATTACCTTAACATGCTACTATGCCAACTCACCATGCCACTATGCATATCCTACTAAATTTAATTCTCTCAACATACAACTATATCAACTCACCATGTCATTATGCATGGAAAATCTCACATTAACATACACCATACATGCTACTCATATTCAATATATATTCTACAAATATGTAATAATAAATTGTATCTACTTTAGTTTCTATTCTCATATTGCTAATACAAATACTAAAATTTCATACTACCAAATCTTATAGAAATAAAATATCCAACTCGCGCAGCAGCACGTGGGGTATCATCTCTAGTTATTTTAATACGTGAGAAACAAATCCTCGCATGCCTCTACCGCAGCAGCTCTCCTACATGTTGCCAAAGTCAAGCATGTGGTGCATTCTCACATTTGCATGGCTAGATTTCTAGTAATTTATTATACGTACCAGCATTCAGTAGATGGTTATAATATATCAGAGAAATACCCAATGTTGTACCAATCAAATTCACACTTGTAATAATTTGAACCAAAATCCTTCTACGTATTTTTCTATAGTTTATACAGTTTTGACTGAATATCCTTAGTTTTTGAAACCTCTATTAGGTTCATATTCCATTTGACATTGATTTGTATGCAAGACACATCCACGGCAAAAATATGACAATTCCCTTGTGTGATTTACAATATTTCATTTGTATGTGGATGTGTGCAACCATATTTTCCCCCACTTCTTTCTCCACCATATGATTTATATTCATCGATAAGATTCTTTACTAATATGGTGCATTTGGAGTGGACCAATCTGTTTTTGTACATTTTTAAATTTAGAAAGGAAGCTATATTGTTATTTAAATTTCCATCAATATTCCTATTGTATTTATTTAGCTATTATTTGCAGATTCATTCGGTTATGTGAATTATAAAACATGATTTGGCCAAACATTTCTTATCACATCGTAGTATTTGTACGATTTGCATGAGGTCAATTTGTTTAATCCATATTCCAATATCAAATTCTTACATGGTTTCAATCAATTTTTCCAATATAAAATTTCGTAGTTCTTCGACTGAAAATAATCCTCTACTTTATTGTTCTAGTGAGCCAGTGAAGATGCTAGCCATCTCCGTGTCTCTTATTCTAGAGAAAGATAAGAGTGTCTCTTATTCTAGAGGAAGATAGAACAAATCCCTTTTTTGTCTTCTGTCGTGCTGGTCCTTGAATTTAGCCATGACCACGAGGTGGGAAAAGGTGGGAAAAGGTGGAGTAGGGAAGAACATGGGTGCGCTGCTGAACGGCCTGAATCTTGTCGTGGCTGCTGCTTCATGGAGGGAATGCGATCATGCGAGCGGCTTCTTTTTTTGGTACTTCCTCCATTTTTAAATATAAATCTTTTTAAAGATTTCACTGGAGGATTACATATGGAGCAAATTCAGTAAATCTACACTCTAAAGTATGTCTATATACAACTGTATGTAGTTTTCTAATGAAACCCATAAAGAGACTTATATTTAAAAACCGAGGAAATATGTTCCTTTAAAAAAAACTCTTTACTTTTTTCATTTGAAATAACCATTAAAACATTTATGAGGAAAGGTACAATTTCAGAATTTGGCTCCTCAAACCAATTAGTAATAAACGTAAATTTGGCCAATCTAGCAAGTTCATGAGCAACTTTATTTATTTTTCTATTACAATGCTCGAATTTAGAAATAGCAAAATCACAAGCTAAATGAAAAAAATCATAAAAAACTGTCGCCGCTGCTCTTGACGATCTTCCTCCTTCCTTTATTGTATCAATCACCTATATATTGCCCGAGTTAATAATAATACGGTTGCATCCTATCATTTGTGCCAGAGATGACCGGATCTTAGGGCCTGTGCTTCAGCCATCAGAACATCCGTGCACCAGTCAATCTTACCGTTTCCCCCAACAATAAATCTACCTTTGTCATCTCTTAGGACTACTCCCATCGTACCCCTAAGTAAATCATGGTCAAAAGAAGCATCAACGTTAAGTTTAACAAACCCTCGCGGAGGACAAGACTATCCCCTTTTATTATGGAGACCTTTTGCGAACAAGTGGTAACAAAACTGATCATGAGAACCTGGATACCCATTGAAATATGATGTCCACTCTGTGTGGCCTTGTTGTGAACCAATTTACGCCTTTCCCGCCACAGGTACCCGGCTGAAATGACAATCATTTCACGTACATTTTAGAAGCCTAAAATATACAAATCATGCTCTTGCATTGAAAGTAAATACTCCAGAACTGCTTCACTCGCACGATCTACTTGACAAGCTTTATCGATAATATCGTCCATCCTTAGTCTTCTCCACACTTACTTTGCTCTGTTGCATAAAAATAGCAAATGTTTTATATCTTCTGGTCCATATGAACAAGGTGGGCAATTGGGAGAAACTTCCACAGTTACAGCACCTCGTTGCCTTATTTTTGTTGGTTATTTGTGACCAACGGGACCTAATCTGTATTGACTCTTAAGATGACTTAGTGATTTTAAATCTTAGATGTATTTAAATTGGTAGTAGAGGATCTAAGAAAGCCATGTGGTACCTACTAATGGGAAACCAATCCTATTTCTATATAAAAAGTGGTTGTGGCTCAATTGTACAAATCTCCCTGTTGCGGGACGAGAGGTTGGCAGTACCATGCCAATTTACAGCAAATTTTTGCCTCGGCTTCCATAGCAGTTGGGCCGACTGACTTGGTCGCATTTACCGAAAAAGATTTTTGCCATGTTCTATAAATAAAATAAACCTTAGTCGCATTTAACCAACATGGATGCATGACGCAGGAATTACTATCATTTCGTATATTTTTCGAAACACACTTTCGTCCCGTTTTATATATAAAGCAACAACCACAAACGTATAAGGTCGAACGACACAAAATGATGAGGTAGCCCTCTTACAAAGCCGATCCTGAGATACCCATCACACGTAAACTATGCTACTGGTAGCAAGCACCGGACGAGCTAAACACCCCCACACTACGACCTAGTAGACCTAGGCTCCACGACAACGCCCTCAAGAGGGAGAACAATACCGAGAGCCGCTGCCACCGAGTCCAACGGATAAAGGTCTTCACCCGAAGCCCTGACACGAGGAGAAGGACCGCAACGACGTCTTCACGAAAAGCACGGCACACATGGATGTTGCCGTTGTTGGCGCCAAGGCACGGAGCTTTCGCTCGGCAACTCATCCATGCCACAACGAGGCTACCAAGAGGAGCACGGCTGTAACGACTAAGGTGCAGCCCTTTCCTTATTTGGGGGCGAGGCCTCAAAAGGGGAAAGGGGCGCATCTATGCGTTTCGCAAACGGGATAATCATCACAACACATAATTAAAAGAGTAACAAGTAGGGCATACACTTACCATCTGTTAAGAATATATCATATAGCTTACAGACACACATTATTCAGAGTTGCACACGGTCTAGCTACAGACTTAAACAGAAAACAGAGGATCTAACACATCCCGCATGCCAGCCCACGATCACGACCACAGACTCAGTCTGCCGAATAGTTCACATACAGACGGCCAGAGTCCTCATCGAACTCCCACTTCAGCTGGTTGTCATCAGGATCTCCTGCGTCGGGCGTACATGTACCTGTTGGGGTTTGTAGGAATCTGTGAGCCACGGGGACTCAGCAATCTAATGACCTTGGTAACGAATCTAGCCAAGTTATTAGGTGAGGAAGGTTTAGTGTATGGGTTTGCAGCAACCTAAGCATATATGGTGGCTAACTTACGATGATCAGAGTAATCATATGGTGGACTATGCGAGCGATCGAAGACTAGATTGATCACTAAGTGATCTTGAACACCTACCTACGTCAATCATAACCCCACCGTGTTCTCGATTTAAGAGCGATCTCCGAAGCAGATGGTCACGGTTACGCACACAGTTGGCAGTTTTATTAGAGTTGATTGAAGTTGTCTAGAACCAGATGTTAACAAAATATCCACATTTGCCACATAACCGCGGGCACAGATTTCCGAAAGATTAAACCCTGCAGGGGTGCTCCAACTAGTCCATCACAAACTGCCACGGGCCGCAAAGTCATCCTCTATCACGAAACTCGTGATCTCGTCGGATTCCTTAGAGGAAAACCTCAACTTTGAGGAGACCCAAAGTTTCACCGGGATTCCTATACGCAAGATATATCGTTAAGGTAAGACAAATCTGGCAAGACCTCCCGACGTGTCAACGAACCCGATAGGAGCCACGTATCTCGTTCTCACGACACGGTCCGATCAGCGCAGCATACAGTGGCCTGATTGAAACCTCCCGAGTTGCCCGGGTTGGCCCCGCACACGACTCTAGTTTGGACCAACACTCATGAGGAGCACTGGACCGGGTTGTTGATTAATTACTCGGGGTAGCTATTCCCTATGCAAATTATTATTAGGTTATTAGCAGATTAAAACCAATGTTGGGTCCAGCCAGACGAGCCTTAACACTACATGATTTATCAAGGGGGTCCCCATAACAACCCCGAACATGTTAGGAGCGACCAGTTATGGAATCAAACACCGGTAGCCGAAACTAAGGCGGCAACAACGGAACAAATCACCCAGCAAAAGGCTAGGCCTTTCGTCATTTACCAAGTATATAGGTGCATTAATTAAATAGCAGTTTTAAACATAATGATATCAAAATTACTCATGTTATCACATGAGACAGCTGGCACCTGCAACTAGCAAAGCTACTCATTAGAGGTTGAGCAAGTCTACTTAGCCAAACAACATTTGCTAGGAGAGGGAGGAGTTTGGGGTTCATGGCAAGATAGGTGGCATTTATATATCAGGTGGTAGGCAGCGAGCATGTATCGAAGGAAACGTGATTGTAAGCATAACAAAGCTAGATACGGTATCAAGGTCACGGTCATCTTGCCTGTGATGTCTTCAGCTTGGAACTGCTCTTGATCTTCCTCCACGTACTCTCCAAAATCCACGTACTCGCTCTCCGATCATGATGCTACCCAAGATAAGATAACATCCAATGAACACCAACACAACATAATGCAACAAGCAATATGATGCATGTGTGAAGAAGGAAGCATGCATCACTATTCTAGTCACTTTCATATGCATTAGTTGAGTTAATTGAATTCTGGATAGAACCTCATATTAAGTTATCTTGGCATGCATGAATATGGCATGAACATGTGCATCACGAGAAAACGATCCAAAAGCATATAAAGAACGTAGAGAACGGAGTCACGGATCAACCAGAAACTACAAAACAAGTTATGGAGACCTATGGTTCAAACCAGCCACAAACACACTCCAATGGCACTCCCCTGGTGTTACCAGGTTGCCACATGATCAAGCAACAAAATACAAGTGGGGTGGTGCATGGGAACACACCGCACCATCAACAATGCCCAAACAAGCTTCAAATCAACACAAACATAAAACCTGTTTTCAACACCAACATAGCAGTTTGTCTACAATATTTAATGCAGCTACAACCATCTAAAAGAGCCAAACAAGATATGAGGGAGAAGCCATACAAAAGCTCTACAACCCTGAACAAGAAGCTAATGCAAAGGAATCACCCATGAGAAGATCTATAGGCACTAACTTAGAAAAAATATCACAGATTCTGGGACTTTGTGAAAATCACAGATTTTCACCAGCTGCTTATGCTCTGAAGCATTTTGGCAGCCTCCAAAATGATATCTACAAAAAGTGAAAAAGCATAAAATTTAACAGGGAGCTAGAAAAATATAAAATCTCACAAACTTTAGTTTGTTGCATGGGTTGATTCCCAACACATGAGCTAATTCATCCAAGACAACACGGGAAGAAAATAACATGAGATCCCTAGACTTAGTGAAAATCACAAGGTTTCACAAATCTGTCAGTTTCAGCCAAGTGTCAACTTTGACAGGGCACAATAGATGCATAGAAATTCCTAAGAACAAAACAAAGATCACATGCTGTAGATGGGTTCACCCACTACCACTACATCAAGGATTCATCCTCAAAGGTTCAAGGCACCACCTAATACAAAGCACTAAACATGGCATCCTGACAGAAAATAACAGTTTTATGAAGTTGCTCTAAAGTGAAATCTGATTGCACCAATGGATTCCTGGGATGATTCTACCACAAAATCATATATAATACATGGGTACTTGCATGTAACATCAAGGCACAAAGCTAGCTCGAAAATGACACATAGAATCCTATTACTACAATGACTATCATCACAAGTAAAACTAACACATATTGCATCATCTACACATGCACTTCCTAGGACAAGAACAACATATCTAACTAGGCATGGCATGGAAACACTATATGGTCACACACACATATAGATATGGGGTTATACACACACACACACACACATGTGCAACTCATATACACACCACCTACCCCTACACATGCACACACACAAGCACTCTCACACAACACCACACCATAGTGGCAAGCATGAGGGGTTAGGCCCTCATGCACAAGTGCATATGAACCCATGCACACACACTCACATACATGAGCACACACATTTACACATGCATATGCACTCATGTGCACACACATACACTCACATACATTCCTAGGCCTCAAAGAGATAAAACAATACCAACACATACACTGGTTTTAAAAAGAAACAACTCCAAACAGTGAAAAAAAGAAATGCAGCCAAAAAAAAGGGGTGGTTGTGGTTTGAACCCACAACCTCCCTAGTGCAACAACACACCCATACCACTTCACTACTCATTCGAATCTTAACAAAGGGGGGAGATGCTCTTTTGAGCAGCCCCCTCTGCTCCTACTTCACACACCCACGACGGCCGAAACAGGGGAGGTTCTCCGGCGACGCTCCGGCGATCTAAACTGAACGGCGGCTACGGCGCGGGACGCGGGAGGAATGAGGAACCCATTCCCGTGGCTAACCCACGCGGAGGGACCCTATGACGGCAGCTCGACGCGGCTGCGCAACCGGCCGCGCAGGACAACGACGGCGGCGCAATTCCGGCGACAGGGCGAGTTGATGGCGCGGGGAAAGGAAGGAGAGGTCGGGGCGCTCACCTAGGAGTGCTTGGAGGCGCTCCCGCTGCCGAGAAGAGGAAGAAGAGGCGAGGTGACGGCGATGACCTACTCTCCTCCGCCCGAGACGACGACGGCGAGGAGGGGTCGACAGAGGAGGGGATCCACCCTCCTTGCACCAGGAATGGATCGAAGGAGGATCCAGCATCCTCGCTGCGCGCTTGGCCTTGACGGGGAAGTACCGGCGACGAGGGGAGGGACGACGGCGATGGCGGGGCTCCCATGAACTCTGAACCTGAACCTGTATCTCTCTCTGAATCCTACCTCAAGAGGGGAAGAAGGTGTTGGCGGCGGAGGAGAAGGAAGGGGAGGAACCCTAGGAGGAGGGGCACGCACACCGAGGCTTTATAGCCCTCGGCTTCCGTGTATTCACGGCGTCGACGGTGTTGCACTCTCTCGGTCGCTCCACTGATGGAAAGAAGGGAAAAGCTACGACGTCAGGAGGAAGAAAGGAAAGGGGAGTGGGTTGCGCGCGGGGGAAAAGGAGGCGAGGCCCAGGGAAGAGGAGAGTCGGCCCACTACTCTATCTAGCGCCCCGGAGGAAAAAAACAAAAGGGGGGTTCCTCTTTTTTTAAATAAACAACACACAAACCAAAATGCCCATATCCACACACGGGTTTGAAAAATAAAATAAAAATACATAGGGCATAAGGGAATTATGCCCTATTTAAATAAAATACTAATATGATTTTAGGACAACTAAATTATATTCCAAAACAGGATTTATAATGTTGTTTTGTAAATAAAATCCCCATATGACTTAAGTTCTAAAACCCCAAGGCAATACCCCCTCAATCACAAGTTAATACTGTGAATGTTTAACATTTTTAAGAAGGTTTTAGCAAAGTTTGACACACAAGTTTAGAAATACCAAAAGGGGCTTTGCCTTGTTTGAAAAGCATGGTTTGAGAAGCATTTTTTGGAAACCTCCACATCACCACACACCACCACAAGCATAGCTAGCAACACCAACAAAAATGAAATAATGCAAAAGAAACGAAGGATGCCATGATGCAAAGACGATGACATGAAATGACCACATGAAATGATGACTTTATAACATTCAAAACATGGTTCCCCAAAAGGAAAGGATCCCAATATGGCAAGGATAATATCTGGGGTGTTACAACGGTGATGTTAGCTCTCCATATCCGGATCAGGAGGCCACCTCTCCGGGAGAGAAAGCACGTCCGAGCTACCCGCACCCCACCTCCCGTTGCCCTCACAACCCGGGAAGGGGGGCATCATCATCGCAATGCTACCCACCGGAGAGCAAGCATGCGACCCGCCATTCGAGGCCGCCGCCCCAGCATCCTTATCGCGAGATACCGTCTGTAGCGCACCTCACGTCGCACACAACCATGGTAGGAAGAGCTATGCCAGACCATCAACTCCTAGCCCGACATCAGTCCCTAAGTCTAGGTAGACGCCTCCACCGTAGGAGGCATCCACACCTATGTCCCCAGCCAATACCCAGCGGACTGGAGGGGACACGACTTCGAGACTGTTGATGGTCACCAGTGAGCTAGGCCCAAGCCCATGGCCAGGCGAGCTCACCCGATGCCATGCCCACGGTCATTGCCGCAGATCTGTGCACCGACACACCGGTATCACTACCACCACCAACGAGCGTCTTACCCGCGAGGGAAGCCCGAGCATCCGTGCAGGCACATCCCGGGTCACTCCCAACCTGAAACAAAAGCGCCCCGGGCCTGATTTGACCCGCCCGAGCATGAACCTTAGATCTGGCCCATCCCCGAAATGCATGCGGCCGGCGCCATCGGTACCCGCCCACCCCCGCGCCTCATTGGACCAGATCCGGGAGAAAGAGGACAACACCGTCGCCCCATGCCGCCTGAAGGAGCCTGGCCAACGCGCCAGCACATCCCCGTCCGACGCGCTCCGCCGCCCAGCCCTAGAGCTGCCCAGACCAAGCCCACCCCCAAGGCCCAACACCACCACCGCCCTCAGCGCCTGTCACCGGAGGGGAAGCAAAGGCCACCGGCTCCTGCCGCCGCGGCCCGCGTCGCCTGCCGACCAGATCTGTCCGTCGCACGAGGCGTGCACCCCGGTTGGCTGATGCCGCTGGAAATCCCTCGCACCAGGCTCTCGCAGCCACGCCGCTCCAAGCCCAACCGAGCCAACGCTGCCGTCACAGACCCACGTCTGCCCACGTCGCTGGCATGGACATCCGCTTCGCCGCCACTGCGCCCAACGCGAGCGTCGCGCCCTGAGGTGGCCACTGCGTACTGCGCTGCAAGGAGCCATGAGGTGTGCGCCGGCGGCGGCGAGGGAGAGGATAGCGAGGGTAGAGCTGGCGGTAGCATGATTTAGGGTTTGCCCTCCCGCTCACGTCAGCGGGTCGGGCGAACGGGTGAGGGCCGAAACCTTTTTCAAGTACCGAGCTGGAACGTAAAAGAGCCACATTTGGTTTATTAGATAGGTTGTCATTTCGTGTATTTCATTTAATATAGTGTTAGAATAATCTGAGGCTCTCCGTCGATCTACTGAGGACCAAGCAATCACGAGAGCACGACACCGAGATTTGTTAATGAGGTTCACCGATATGGCTACATCCCCGGGGCCTGAATATGGAGGCTCCTCCCCATGATACCGTCACAACACCGCACCCTGGCCTCCTGGGCGACGACACAAGCCGTCGGCTCCCCTGCGTACATGTGCTAATATGTTGGCATAGGTTAAATCATGTGTCTACCCCTGCTATATATGAGAGGCCTAGGATACAAGTGTCCTGCTTGGACACGACTCCATATCCTATTTAAACACAATACAACTACAAGTCTAACCGTAACCTGCCTTGTACAATAATATTCGACACAACTCTAACAAACTTCACCTTGGCGAATATTCTCCACCACCTTGGATTCATCCATACGTCAAACCTCCATGTACATTGGACTTGAGATTATACCATGAGCACCGCTGCTACTCCCAGACTCCACGTGACTCCACCTGCAACTGTAGTCTCTTCTTGTCTTCTTCATAGTCAACACTCGAGCAAAATTAAGTTCCTCATTACTCTACTTTGTGCTATCAACTTTCGGAGTATCCATTCAACCCCATCACACACTGATCACTAACCTACGTGAAAGTGAACTACCCACATATTGGATGCTACATATAAGAGTTATTTGAACTTAACTTCCTTGCTCTTCTTTGACCGTCTGTCTGAAACTTGAAGGAATTTTACTATCGCCCTGTGTCACCCTGAGTCAAATTCACAGTTGTCTCACCCTTTTTCGGATAGTCTCTGACATGTCACATAGCTATAACACCATGCTTCCTTCTGTACTTGTTATCCGCACTTTGCCATGTGCACTGAACACCACAAAATATATGGCCATGTACTCTCTCCGCTTTTGACAATTTCAGATTTTCCGTCACTTCCTCAGAATCTCCATGGTCAACTCCTACCATCAACTAGCACCGATAGACCCAGTCACCAACTTCAATCTGGTACCTGTCAACACTGCTTCAGCACCCTCTACACACTTTGTCTGACAACATGTCTGACCACTAGTGCATTGGTCTGTCATTGTGCCACGTGCTTACCGCACGCCTCGACGCTATAACCGCGTCGAGCCTCTGCTGTCCTGGTCGAGTTTCCCAAGGTCGCTAACCCACACCACTCAACCCCCAATGCAGAGAACTACCGATCATCACCGACCGGTGCTCAGTATCACGTCTCCATCAGACCACTGGTACCCAGTCCGATCCATGTGTCTCTCGCTATCCGCTGAAATAGGCTTTGACTCTCCATGCATTTACGCCGTAGCCCCTCCATCAACACAGAGTAAAATCTTCCGCTAGACTCCGGCTCCACCTTCAACATGACTCCATGTAGCTGGTCGCGCTACCCCGCGTCATATTGACTTCAAGCTCTCATGTGTGCACTGCCTTGAATCAACCCTATGCCATAGTTTGTTGAAGGCGCACAAGCCCTCGGGCCTGCACCACATGTTTCCAAGCCTCAGAAGTTGGACATCACCAGCATCACGCTCATATGTCGTCGTCGCTGAAATCATCGCCATCTTCTGCTTCGACCGACATCTTCATCGATCCGTCAAACAATCCAGTTCGACCCAGCCGAAAAATATCCGACTGCAACCATGCTTCACCCTGCGTCGTGCCCTCCACACATCTCCATGCATTGCTTGACACCCTGTGTTTACATGATCCTTGCACACGCACTCCATGCTCCTCCAAGCCTTATGCGCACATCACAAACCTGCCAACCTCCTAGTAGAATCCTACGTGTAATTAGCAACTCCTTTGAAAAACAATGTTCCTCGATAGCTTCCATGCGTGCACTATGTACCACACAACTCCCAAGGCTCTTTTTCTCCAACGATGATGTTGTCCCATGCCATGTAAATAACAGATGCTGTAGGCTGCCTTTTTTACAAAAAAATCTCCAGTACCTGCATGTGCAACTCGCAACTTTGCCGTGCGCTGAGCACCCAGGCCAACGTCATGATTTCACCTTGGCCCCCTGCTGCCCCTCACCTTGTAGCCGGCCTTCCAACCAGCTGGCCATGCTTCCTCACGATCGATCCGACTGCTATAAGAAACCATGTGCGCACTGCTAGGCCTCACCATTGTTGCACCAACATGCACCCATCGATCTCGTCGAGACTTCCGCTGCACGCTGAGGACTTCCGTTGTACGCTGTACGCTGGCCGCCTAGGCCAAGCCTGACATGGCGCGCTCGGCTTCGCCTCGGCTAGCCCATCACAGCCAATCACCCAGCAGCACGTGGGCCATGCGGCTTCCGTACTGGATCAGGCCACACCGGCCTTCCCCTTACCGTCGTCCCCACACGCGCGCTTTGGACCTGCTGCCCGCGAGGCGCACCTCTGTGTATACGCCGCCGCCGCTGAACCATCCGATCTAGCTGACGCCCTGCTGCATGCTTTGCTCTCGACCGAGTCCTGCCGTCTTGCTCCTTCTAATTGCTCCTGATCAGATCTCCTTGTCGCTTCCGTCAAATACCGCACGAAAAATCTTCCACTTGATCAACTTCTATTCGATTATTCTGCACATCGATTTCAAGGCGACTTCCGAAGATCCATCCTCTAAATCACCATCATGTCCTCGTTGAACCTGACTCTGGTACCACTTGCTAGAATAATCTGAGGCTCTCCGTCGATCTACCAAGGACCAAGCAATCACGAGAGCACGACACCGAGATTTGTTAACGAGGTTCACCGATATGGCTACATCCCCGGGACCTGACTACGGGCGCTCCTCCCCCTGACACCGTCACAATACCGCACCCTGGCCGCCCGGGCGCCGGCACATACCGCCGGCTCCCCTGCGTACTTGTGATATTATGTTGACATAGGTTACATCATGTGTCTACCCCCACTATATATGGCTGATTTTTTTTAATATTACATTTTTTTATTCGTTTCGAAAAATATTGCACATATTCAAAAAAATTAAAATATATGCCTTCCTCGGCCCACGCGCAGCCGATTGGAGGCTCTCGACTCAGGCTTGGCCGATAGGAGGCAGTCGGCCTAGGCCAGGCCGATAAGTGGTTTTTGGCCATGTGGCGACCGACTAGTGGCCAAGCCACGTCGATTGGCCTGTCGGCTCTGCCTGTCGGCCAGGGCGCAGCCGATAAGGCTATCGGCCAGGGCGTGGCCGATTACTGGCCACTCGAGCTAGCCCGAGCCAGCCCCTTCCTCATCTCCTTCTTCCTCCTTCCTCTTTCTTCCTTCTCCCTTCTCCCATTCTACCTTATCTCCTTTCTCTCTTTCTCCTCCTTCCTTCTCCCCCACATAAAAAATCTTCCATTTCCACGTTTTGAACCTTACTTTTATTGTGTAAGGAGGAGGGCGGCCAAACTATCCGTCTCACTAGCGATGGCGTAATTTGTGGTGCTTGTTTTGAAGCTTTTTTTGGTGGTGGTGGTGGAGGTTGAGGTGGAGGTTGTAGTGGTGGTGGTGGTGGTGGTGGTGTGGGTGAAGTCGGTTGTTTTGGTGGAGCTGGAGGTGGTGGTGGCGGTTGCTCGTTCGTGATTATTCTCGGTGTTCATCAAGAGTCATTAGTCGTTCGTCGTTTCTGCGTACGCTTCAAGGGTAAAAAAATTGTAGATTAGTGTATTAAGAAGTTTATAAGCTTTTAGTTGCTCCTTTAGATTAGGATATATTTAGTTTAGAAAATTTAGTTGTTTAACTAGTTTTAGGTGGTCCGGTAGATTAGTATAAATTTAGTTTAGTGAATGAAGTAGTTTAATTATTTTTAGGTTCTCCGATAGATTTGGAAAATATATTTCGGTTTGTCCTTCTTCTAATTTTTTTCCTTGTTGAATAATATGTTAGGTCAGCAGAGATGTCTGATTTAGTGACGTTATGTTTGCACAATGGTCCTGGTACCGTTCAAACAAATGAGATGGGAGCTGATCTTAGTGAATTTCAGTACACACAGGTGCAGGTACCCTCCCCTAAAACATGGTCTGTTAGTCAGTTGACAGAATGGCTTGCGCGATGTTTAGGGTTCAATATTGAAACACACACCGTCGGTGTTCATGCATTATGGACCCGGTCCAGTGCTAATATTTTCTGGTATTTGAAGCATATAGAGCGGGACGACCAATGGGTGCGCTTGTTAAAATCTTGCGAGCGTAGGGGATGTCATCATGTGGCCTTACTGCTCCCCGTGCTAAAGCCGGTGACTGAACCTGAAGTGGAACGTAGCTATGAGTATGGTGAGAGCAGTGTAGGGATGCATGATTCACAGTCAATTCATGCGTCCCATGCTGGGGATGATGTTTACGAAGCATGCCAGAGTAGTCAGGCAGAAGGGGATATGTAGATGATTATCTCAGCGGTGAGGCGGATGCCGACGAGATAGATGGGCACATGCAAAACGAGATGCATGAAGAAGATATAGCGGGTGATATTTTCGATGAATCCGCCGAATCAGATGGAGAAGAGCAAGCACATGAAGTGCCTATTCCTGCATCATGGAATCAGGACTTCTCATCTGAACGACGATCATGATTCTGCCTGGCAGTATCACCAGAACAACATTGCAACAGGTGCCCTCTACCCGAACAAACAAGCTCTGAAGGATGCCATCCTTAATTGGGCAATGTCCACTCAAAGGGTATTTGTAGCTCAAGTTTCTTGTCCGGATAAGTTGACAATGGTTTACAGAAACCAGGGTTGTCCCGCAAGGGTGCATGGATATCTCCCTAAGTACGACACAAGCTGGGTCATAAGTGACTTAGTTAGTCATAATTGTGTTATTCCATGCATCCCTCAAGATCATCCCAACCTTACTTCCACTGTGATTGCTCGCTTGCTTTAGAGCGAGATTGTGGAGTGCAAGGCGATGGAAGTGAAGGCTATCCAGAAAAAAGTCTTCGTCAGGTTAAAGTACAACATATCATATGGCAAGGCTTGGAGGGCTAAGCAGAAGGCACTTGAGACCAGATTTGGTTCGTATTTTGATGCATATGACTCTGTTGTTCGGCTCCTGCAGACACTGCAGAACCGGAATCCTGGCACGTATGTTGACATCCAAGACTTGTACCTGCCAGAGTTCCCAACGGTTAGGGTGTTGCATCGGTTGTTCTTCTCTTTCGGTGCCTGCATCGAAGCTTTCAGACATTGTCGACCGGTGATATGTGTTGATGCCACATTTCTCACTGGCAAGTACAAGGGTCAGATCCTCACAACCATAGGTCAAGATGGGCAAAATCAAGTCGTCCCACTTGCATTTTCTTTTATGGAGAGCGAGAACATCGAGAGTTGGATATGGTTCTTCAGGTAGTTGAAAATAGCTATTGTGCAAGATAAGCAGAATGTGTGCGTCCTTCATGATAGGCATGCAGGTATACTCAGCGTGATCAAGACATTGTCAAACCCTGCTTCTGGTGAACAAACTCCTTGGCAGGAAATTCAGAGTCGTTGGTGCATGCGCCATCTAGGGGCAAATTTCTTCTCGCAGTTTAGAAATAAGAACCCCATGAATCTATTCAATAAACTCTGCAAGCAGAACCAACAATGGAAATATGAGGTGATACGTAACAGACTAAATGTTTGCACATAGAGACATGTTAGGGACAGGAGAGCCGCTCTGATCCCCTCGAGGCAAACTCGCACTCTTCATTTTCTTAGGCCTCATGCTCTGATCCGAGCAAGGCAAACTCATATTGACTGGATGATGGAGGAAGGCAGTGCTAGTGTTCTCAAGTGAGGCTGGATGATGGAGGAAGGCAGTCCAATGCCTCCTTTTATAGACTCAGATGCCCAGGAAGATGGCGGGAAAACGAGGAGGGAAATGAGGAGGGAAAGATTTGGCGGGAAATAAGAGGGTAAAAAATTGGCGGGAAAGGTGGCGGGAAAAGAAATGGGGAAAATTTGACGGGCAAGGTGGTGCGAAAAATTTGACGGGAATGGAGACGTGGAAATATTGGCGGCAACGGAGGAGGGACCGAAATGGCGGGAAAGATTGGGGGAATATGGGCGGGAAATGGAGCCGGGAAAATAGCTAAGGTTGAAAAAAATTCCCATGCACCTATTGGCTTAGCCAAGACCAATTAGTCCTGACAGGGACTTATTGGTCTTGGCTAGGCCGAGGCCGATTAGTCCCTGTCATCCAGCCACATGCACGTTGATAGGCCTGTCGGCCTAGCCAAGGCTAACTTGGACTAATTGATCTTGGCTAGGCCGATTAGTCCCTGTCGGCCATGCCTAAGCCGAGGCAGGCATATATTTGATTTTTTTTGAATCTGTGCAATATTTTTCAAAAAGAATTAAAAAATGCAATATTAAAAAAAATAGCCTACATATGAGAGGGCCAGGATACAAGTGTCTTGCTTGGACACGACTCCATATCCAATCTAAACACAATACAACTACAATCCAACTGTAACCTACCTTGTATAATAATATTCGACACAACTCTAACATATAGGACCAGATACGGAACGAAACCAAAAAATATCAGATAGGGTGGGATTGTTCATAGCGTGGTTTGTGCCCAAAACCATGCGGGGAGGGCATAAGCCCCGTAACCCTCGCAAAAAAAAACTGTTGAACTGTTCAACAAAAAAAATCATTTGAACGGTTTGTCCAAGCAACCTCAAAGTATTGCTCTAGTGCAGACTGCAGACACGTCAAGCGATTAAGGATATTTTTGCTTCGCACGTGTATCACAGAAACCAACTGAGTTTCGTTAGGATCTCTGTTTTAGATTTTCTGCCTGGAGCACAGAAATGTGCAAGACATGACAGCAAATGTTTTTTTTTTCGAAAAGGAGGTTGAGACCATGACAGCAAATGTTATAACAGCAACCATGGTCGTCATAGATCCAATTGTAACCTACTCTAGTTAAGAACTAAGCATTTTACAATCGTTGAACCGATGAAGCTACCAGATGTCGAGCTAAGCTCAAACTTTATTCATGTAGACACGGTCTTGGTGGCCGTCGATCATGGAGAACCCTTAAGCTTCTTTGCGATCCCGGCAAAGTATTTCCCTTGGTGGAAGGCTTGTTGCAGCTCAAGCTCAGTGGGAACTCGTGATCCATCCCCAGCAATGGTGCCAGACCCATACGGGCTTCCACCCTTCACTTGCCCCATCTCAAACATGCCTGAGCCAAACGTGTACCCGACAGGAACAAAGAGCATGCCATGGTGCACCAGCTGAGTAATGGCCGTCAACCTACAAGATCAGCGACAGACTAATTAGCATGTACTCGTACTATACAATTTCCATGAAAAGTCGACCAAGGAAGAAGGATTCTTACGCAGTGGTTTCTTGGCCACCGCCCTGGCAACCAGAGGAGAAGAACAATGCAGCGGGCTTGCCGGCGAGCCGCTGCGGGCACCACAGCTCACTAGTGCCGTCCATGAACGCCTTGAACTGCATGGGCATCATGCCGAATCTAGTGGGGAACCCGAAGATTAGGCCGTCGGCGTCGGCGAGCTCTGCCGGTGAGATGACCGGTACGTCATCCCTCTTCGGTGGAGCACCCATCTTTGCGAGTGCTTCGTCAGAGAGAGTCTCCGGGACCTGTAGTATATTCAGAGTTTCAGATGGTGTTTGTATCAACTGGTGTGTGGTGGCAAAAAAATCATTCGGCCATAGCTAAACCGGTAGATCGTCTGAGTATATACGAGTATGTATCTTAGTTGGTATAGGTATAACGTTGTGTAATCACCTGCCATAACTTGACCTCCGCGCCTTCGACCGAAGACACGCCCTTCTGAATCTCATCTGCTAGCTTGGCCACATGACCATAGGTGGAGTAGTACCTAAAGAACGTGTAAGTTCATGAATGAAGATCTTGTAGGATGAGATTTGCTTTTGTTTTATGGTACACAATAGATAATACTCCACAAAACTTAGAAGTACAGATCAATGATTTTCAATTTTTAATGGTTAATCTAATGCGGCTGTTGCAAAAGCCAACTTTTACAACGATCTCTGCTTGAACCAGACGCTGAGCAGTGAGCAGTGAGCAGTGAGTAACTTCCGTTGATGTCGTGGCCTGAAGCCCTGAACTGACACACCTCGTGTGCACCTCAGGCTGCGTTTTCTCTGCCACTATTGCGCAAACAGTCACTGAGCAGTGAGCAACGCTGGCTGTTTTTCCTATGATTTGGTCTCCAAAGTCTGGACCCAAGGGGAACAGAGCAACGGAGCAACGGAGCAACAGAGCTAACCAACTCCAATGTACACTCCCAATCCCAAATGCAGCGTCAGAGATTCCCCCAAGAAACTAAATCACCCATGTACGTAATCAAAAAGATATATATACAGTAAAAAGAACCACAGTCTCGCCACGCCGCAAATTGGTGGCCAGGACGGTAAAACGAGGAAGTTGCCGGAGGAATAAAGGGTGAAAGGAAGGCGAGTAGGGTTGAGATGTGCTCACACAATGTAGATCTTGGCCGCCATTGCTCAATGCTCAACTCGGATGCTTGGTGTAGCTAGTTGAAGAAGACTGGGACTGGTAGAAAGAAAGCGGAGATGGAGGAATGGGGGAGATGAGGCTTGGCACTCGGTCGCCGTGTTTATGGGAGGGAGGGCTCTTCTTCACGTGAGCGCGAATGCCCAAGGCGGCGACCAACGCGCTACCAGTATCCTGCGACCGGGATACGTGCAGTGCACGTGCATTTTTGTACAGTTAATTCATGCTATTTTTTTTAATATGCACCTTCGATCTCTACATGGACTGCAATACACAAGTCTCAACTAATTTATTGCAAAAATTTCAAGCATTCCAAGTACGATAGAGAAAAGTATAATGGTGAACTAAATTTGTTTTACAACCAACTAAAAACAAGAAATATCTTTACCTAATAATAAGCATGCAGTGACTATGCCATACATCGTCGTTAAGTTTGCACAAAACCCCCTGCATTTGTTACTATTCAACTTGCGGTCCCTTTTATGGATATATGAGAAAACGTTTTAATTTTACAAAAAACCCAGCATTTATTTCTATTCAACACGCCTTCCTTGTGACCTCGGTAGGTGGAGATGTGCAAAGGTAAGGCCACAGACGTCGATAGGAAGAGGAGGCCGATGTAGGGAGGCGATGGCGTGGTCGTGTGATACGTCTCCAACGTATCTATAATTTTTGATGGTTTCATGCTATTATCTTGTCAAACTTTGGATGTTTTGCATGCCTTTTATATATTTTTTGGGGTCTAACTTATTATCTCAGTGTCAAGTGTCAGTTCCTGTTTTTTCTATATTTTTGACCCCTTTCAGAGGAGATTTTGAAACGGAGTCCAAACGGAAGAAAATCCCCAAAAATATTTTTTTTGGAACGGAAGAAGATCGGGGAACTTGGGAGCCAAGCCAGAGGAACTCCAGGGGCCCCACAAGTCCCCACCCCGCGGCCAGGGGGTCGCGCCATCCAGGCTTGTGGGGCCCCTGGAGGTCCCCTGACCTAGGTCTTTCGCCTATATATTCCCATAAATTCCAGAAAAAATCAGGAGATCATAGCAATCACTTTTCCGCCACCACAAGCTTCTCTCTCCGCAAGATCCCATCTGGGGCACGTCATGGTGCCCTGCTGAGGGGAGGTTCGGACACGGGGGGCTTCTTCATCAACACCATGACCTCTCCGATGATGCGTGAGTAGTTCACCATAGACCTACGGGTCCATAGCTAGTAGCTAGATGGCTTCTTCTCTCTCTTGGATCTTCAATACAAAGTTCTTCATGATCTTCATGGAGATCTATCCGATGTAATCTTCTTTTGCGGTGTGTTTATCGAGATCCAATGAATTGTGGATTTATGATCAGATTATCTATGAATCTTATTTGAGTTTCTTCTGATCTCTCTTATGCATGATTTCATATCCTTGTAATTCTCTTCGAGTTGTGGGTTTTGTCTGGCCAACTAGATCTATGATTCTTGCAATGGGAGAAGTGCTTGGTTTTGGGTTCATACCGTGCGGTGAACTCACCCAGTGATAGAAGGGGTAGCGAGGCACGCATCGTGTTGTAGCCATCAAGGGTAAAAAGATGGGGTTTTCATCATTGGTTTGAGATGATCCCTCTACATCATGTCATCTTGTTTAAAGCGTTACTCTGTTCGTCATGAACTCAATACACTAGGTGCATGCTGGATAGCAGTCGATGTGTGGAGTAATAGTAGTAGATGCAGAAAGTATCGGTCTACTTGTCTCGGACGTGATGCCTATATGCATAATCATTGCCTTAGATATCGTCATGACTTTGCGCGGTTCTATCAATTGCTCGACAGTAATTTGTTCACCCACCGTGATACTTACTATTTTGAGAGAAGTCTCTAGTGAACACTATGGCCCCCAGGGTCTACTCCACACCATATTTTCAGCCTTACACTTTTTACTTGGTTGCACTTTCCGCCTTCAGATCTCACTTTGCAAACAATCTTGAAGGGATTGACAACCCCTTTGAAGCGTTGGGTGCAAGCTTGTTTGTGTTTGCGCAGGTACTCTGGACTTGACGAGACCCTCCTTCTGGATCGATAACCTTGGATCTCAAACTGAGGGAAATACTTACTGCTCCTGTGCTGCATCACCCTTTCCTCTTCAAGGGAAGAACCAAAGCTTGCCCAGACTCTGTCAACGTGTCAACTTCTGGCGCTGTTGTCTGTGGGATAGCAGAAGAATTTCTGGCGCCGTTGCCGGGGAGGAAGATCAAGTCAAGAACTCATCCAAGTAGGTGTCGCAAACTCATGTCTTGCATTTACTTTGTTTGCCAGTTGCCTCTCGTTTTCGTCTCCCCCACTTCACCAATTTGCCTTTTTCATTCGCCTTTTCGTTCGCCCTTTCTTTCGCCCTTTTTCTCACCCGCTCTTTGTTTGCTTGTGTGCTTGCTTGCTTGCTTGCTTAAGTCACCATGAACGAAAACACCAAAGTTTGCGACTTCTCGAATACTAATAATAATGACTTTATTAGTACTCTGATTGCTCCCGCCACTAGTGCGGAGTCGTACGAAATCAATGTCGCTTTGCTGAATCTTGTTATGAAAGAGCAATTCTCTAGCCTTCCTAATGAAGATGCCGCATCCCATCTCAATACCTTCATTGAGCTTTGCGATATGGAAAAGAAAAAAGATGTGGATAATGATGTGATTAAATTGAAGCTTTTTCCTTTCTCGTTGTGAGATCGCGCAAAAACTTGGTTTTCTTCTTTGCCCAAAAATAGTATCGATTCTTGGGATAAGTGCAAAGATGCTTATATATCCAAGTATTTTCCGCTGGCTAAGATCATCTCTCTCCGTAATGATATCATGAATTTCATGCAACTTGATCATGAACATGTTGCACAAGCTTGGGAGAGAATGAAATTAATGATTAGAAATTGTCCCGCTCATGGCTTGAGCCTTTGGATGATTATTCAAATCTTTTACGCTCGCTTGAATTTTGCTTCTAGAAATATCTTGGACTCCGTCTCAGGTGGAACGTTCATGGAAATCACGTTAGGAGAAGCTACAAAGCTCTTAGACAACATCATGACAAACTACTCTCAGTGGCACACTTAAAGGTCACCTACTAGTAAGAAGGTACACGCTATAGAAGAAATTAACTCGTTGAGTGCTAAGATGGACGATTTAATGAATTTGGTTGCTAGTAGAAGTGCTCCTTTGGATCCTAATGATATGCCTTTGTCTTCTTTGATTGAGAGTAGCAACGCTAGTTTGGACGTTAATTTTGTTGGTAGGAATAACTTTGGCAACAACAATGCCTTTAGAGGAAACTATGTTCCTAGGCCTTTTCCTAGTAACTCCTCTAATAATTTTGGCAACTCCTACAACAATACTCATGGAAATTACAATAGGTTACCCTCTGATCTAGAGAGTAATATCAAAGAGTTCATCAACTCTCAAAAGATTTTCAATGCGTCCATAGAGGAAAACTACTAAAAGTTGACGATTTGGCTAAGAGCGTGGATAGGATTTCTTGTGATGTTTATACTTTGAAAGTTAGATGTGCTCCTACCAAAATCAACATGGATGAAACTTTGAAAGCTATGTGTGTTTCCATGATTGAGAGCCAAGAAAGAACCGCCCAAATTCGTGCTAGACATGAATGGCTTAAAAAGGCCTGTTCTCTGATGAGAATCACAAAGATCTTAAAAGTGCTTGGTGTGACTCCCATTGAATCTTTGTTTTCTTGTGTCAAACCTAATGATTATGGGGCTGGATATGAATCCACTTTGGTTGAAAAGTTCCCCAAAGATTCGGAGTCCATCTATCTTAATTATAAAAGCATTAAAAGTGGAGTAGAAGACGTTAAAACTTTGAGTAGTAATGAAATTACTACCGTGGATTTCAAGGAATTCAATTATGATAGTTTCTCCTTGATTGAATGCATTTCTTTGATGCAATCCATGTTGAACTCTCCACACGCTTATAGCCAAAACAAAGCCTTTACCGATCATATCGTCGAAGCTATGATAAAAGCTCTTGAAGAGAAACTTGAATTGGAAGTCTCTATCCCTAGAAAGCTTCATGATGAGTGGGAACCTACCATCAAAATCAAAATCGAAAACTATGAGTGCAATGCTTTGTGTGATTTGGGTGCTAGTGTTTCTGCGATTCCATAATCTTTATGTGATGTTCTGGGTTTTAATGAGATTGAAGAGTGTTCTCTTAATTTGCATCTTGCTGATTCTACTGTCAAGAAACCCATGGGAAGGATCAATGATGTTCTTATTATTGCAAATAGGAACTATGTACCCGTGGATTTCATTGTGCTTAACATTGATTGCAACCCTACATGCCCTATTATTCTTGGTAGACCTTTCCTAAGGACTATCGGTGCTATCATCGATATGAAGGAAGGGAATATTAGATTTAAATTTCCTTTAAGGAAGGGCATGGAACACTTTCCTACAAAAGAAAATAAGATTGCCTTATGAATCCATGATGAGGGCCACTTATGGTTTGAGCACCAAAGACGACGATACGTGATTCTATCGCTTCTATGCCTAGCTAAGGGCGTTAAACAATAGCGCTTGTTGGGAGGTAACCCAATGAATTTATCTTTTTCTTTCTGTTTTGTTGCGTCCACACCATCAAAATTCTGTTTTGATTGTGTTTTTTGTGTTCGAAACAAGCAAAGCCCTTATGACTAGTCTTGGTAATGGTTGTTTGATCTTGCTGGAAAAAGACATAAACTTTTTGCTCACGAGATGATTTTTCATATTTATTCAGAAAGAGATTTTGAGTTGATTCTTCTTGCTGCTGATTGATATGCTTTTTTCCTAGGCCGTCGTAATGTTTCAGAATTGTTTAGGTACCAGAAGTATACTAAGTATACAGATTGCTACAGACTGGTCTATTTTTGACAAATTCTGTTTTTGTTGAGTTCGCTGCTTGTTTTGATGAAACTATGGTTAGTATGGGGGGTACTAGCCATGGAAAAGTGAGAATACAGTATCCCATCATCAATATAGATGTAATTCAAGTTTGCCACAGTACCAAAAGAAGTGGTAGTTTGTTTTCTTGTACTAATGTTATCACAAGTTTCTGTTTAAGTTTTGTGTTGTGAAGTTTTCAAGTTTTGGGTGATTTTCTAATGGACAAAGAGATACGGAGTGGAAATAGCTCAAGCTTGGGGATGCCCAAGACATCCCAAGACAAATTCAAGGACACCAAAAAGCCTAAGTGTGGGGATGCCCCGGGAAGGCATCCCCTCTTTCGTCCTCAATCCATCGGTAACATTACTTGGAGCTATATTTTTATTCACCACATGATATGTGTTTTGCTTGAAGCGTCTTGTATCTTAGGAGTCTTTTATTTTCGTTGTGTCACAATGATCCTTTCTACACACCTTTTTGAGAGAGAGAGACATGCACTCATCGTGATTTTGCTAGAATGCTCATAGTGTTCCACTTATATCTTTTGAGCTAGATACTTTTGCTCTAGTGCTTCACTCATATCTTTTGAGCTAGATACTTTAGCTCTAGTGCTTCACTTATATCTTTTGAGCTAGATACTTTTGCTCTAGTGCTTCACTTATATCATTAGAGCACGGCGGTGCATGACTTGGTAGTTGGCTTATGCTATGAAAGTAGTCCCAAATGTGCTAGGTACCCAAACAGGATGCAAAAACCTCCATCTTCATGTGCATTGAGTAGAAAGAGAAGTTTCGATTCCTCTCAATTAGTTTTGAGACGTGGATTCGGTAATATTGAGAGTTATGTTACTAGGGTGTTGTGAATCTAGAGATACTTGTGTTGGAGTTAGTGATTCCCGTAGCATGCACATATGGTGAACCGCTATGTTAGGAAGTCAGAGCATAATTGATCTATTGATTGTCATCCTTTGTGTTGAGGTCGGGATCGCGCGATGGTTTAGCACTTTGTTTCAATTACTAATAAAAACTTTCGCAATAAGTATGTGAGTTGTTCATGACTAATGTGAGCCCATGGTATAGATGCACTTTCACCTTCCACCATTGCTAGCATCTCTAGTGCCGCTCAATTCTCGCCGATACTCAAACCCACCAAATTCCTTCCTCAAAACAGCCACCATACCTACCTACTATGGCATTTTCATAGCCATTCCGAGATATATTGCCATGCAACTCCCACCGTTCTGTCTCATGACTTGTGCCATCACTCTCATATTGCCATTGCATGATCTTAAGATAGCTAGCGAGATGTTTCAACGTCATACGCCATGCTAGATCGTTGCACATCCCGGTACACTGCCGGAGGCATTTCCTATGGAGTCATCATCATTGTGATCTTTGAGCTGTGAGTAAATAAAAGTGTGATGGTCATCACTATTAGAGCATTGCCCCCTGTGAGGAAATAAATAAAAAGAGGCCAAAGAGACCAAAAACAAAAAAAAGAGAAAAAAAGAGAGAGGCCTAAGAGCCCAAAAAAAGAGAAAAAGAGAGAAGGGACAATGCTACTATCTTTTTCACACTTGTGCTTCATGTTAGCACCATTTTCTTCATGATTGAGAGCTTCTTGCTTTGTCACTACCATATGCTAGTGGGAATCTTCGTTTTATAACTTGGCTTGTATATTCTAATGATGGGCTTCCTCAAAATTGCCCTAGGTCTTCGTGAGCAAGCAAGTTGGATGCACACCCACTAGTTTTCCTCTTGAGCTTACACATACTTATAGCTCTAGTGCATCTCTTTTATGGCAATCCCTATTCATTCACATTGATATCTATTAATGGGCATCTCCATAGCCTATTGATACGCCGAGTCAGTGTGACCATCTCCTCCTTTTTGTCTTACAACCACCACCACACTCTATTCCACCTATAGTGCTATATCCATGGCTCGCGCTCATGTATTGCGTGATAGTTATAAAAGGTTTGAGAAATTAAGAGTGCAAAAACAAGTACTTGGCCAATCCCAGGGTTGTGCATGATTTACATTAGTTGTGTGAGGATGATGGAGCATAGACAAACTATATGATTTTGTAGGGATAACTTTCTTTGGCCTTGTTATTTTGAAAGTTCATGATTACCTCACTAGTTTGCTTGAAGTATTACTATTTTCATGTCAATAGCAAACTATTGTTTTGAATCTTATGGATCTGAACATTCTTGTCACGTGAAAGAAGTTGCAAAGGACAACTATGCTTGGTAGCATTCCACATCAAAAATTCAATCTTTATCACTTCCCTACTCGAGGACGAGCAGGAGTTAAGCTTGGGGATGCTTGATACGTCTCCAGCGTATCTATAATTTTGATGGTTTCATGCTATTATCTTGAAAAACTCTGGATGTTTTGCATGAATTTTATATATTTTTTGGGGACTAACTTATTAACTCAGTGCCAAGTGCCAGTTCCTGTTTTTTCCATCTTTTTGACCCCTTCCAGAGGAGATTTTGAAACGGAGTCCAAACGGAAGAAAATCCTCGAAAATATTTTTTTGGAACGGAAGAAGATCGGGGAACTTGGGAGCCAAGCTAGAGGAGCTCCAGGAGCCCCACAAGCCCTGATACGTCCATTTTGCATCATGCTTTCATGTTGATATTTATTGCTTTATGAGCTGTTATATTACTTTGTGGTACCATATTTATGCCTTTTCTCTCTTATTTTGCAAGGTTTATTTGAAGAGGGAGAATTCAGGCAGCTGGAATTCTGGACTGGAAAAGGAGCAAATCTTAGTCCACTATTATGCACATTTCCAAATGCCTTGAAAAGTTACGTGGATTTTTTTGGGATTATATAAAAAATACTGGGCGAAAGAAGTACCGGAGGGGGGCTGCCAGGGCGCCATAAGCCCTGCCACCGCCACCCCCCTCGTGGCGGAGTGGGGGCTTGTGGGCTCCCTGACGGCCCACTAGCTCCCCCCTTTTGCTATATGAAGGGTTTCGTTCCAGAAAAAAATCAATCGGAAGCTTTTTCGTGGTTTCGCCGCCGCCACGAGGCGGAACTTGAGCAGATCCAATCTAGAGCTCCGGCAGGACGATCCTGCCGGGGAAACTTCCCTCCCGGAGGGGAGATCGTCGCCATCGTCATCACCAACACTCCTCTCGTCGGAGGGGAGGCATCTTCATCAACATCTTCATCAGCACCATATCCTCTCCAATCCCTAGTTCATCTCTTGTAATCAATCTCCGTCTCACGACTCCGATTGGTACTTGTAAGGTTGCTAGTAGTGTTGATTACTCTTTGTAGTTGATGCTAGTTGGATTACTTGGTGGAAGAGTTTATGTTCAGATCCTTGATGCTATTCACTACACCTCTGATCATGATTATGATGATGCTTTGTGAGTAGTTACTTTTGTTCCTGAGGACATGGGATAAGTCATGCTGATAATAGTCATGTGAATTTAATATTCGTTCAATATTTTGATATGATGTATGTTGTCTTTTTCTCTAGTGAAGTTATGTGAACATTGACTACATAACACTTCACCATATTTGGGCCTAGAGGAAGGCATTGGGGAGTAGTAAGTAGATGATGGGTTGCTGGAGTGACAGAAGCTTAAACCCCAGTCTATGCGTTGCTTCGTGAGGGGCTGATTTGGATCCACTAGTTTAATGCTATGGTTAGACTTTGTCTTAATTCTTCTTCTGTAGTGGCGGATGGTTGTGAGAGAGGTAATCATAAGTGGGATGCTTGTCCAAGTAAGGGAAGTACCCAAGCTCCGGTCCACCCACATATCAAACTATCAAAGTAACGAACGCGAATCATATGAACATGATGAAACTAGCATGACAGAAATTCCCGTGTGTCCTCGGGAGCGTTTTCCCTCCTATAAGACTTCGTGTAGGCTTGTCCCTTGCTACAAAAGGGATTGGGGCACTTTCTGCACCGTTGCTACTACTTGTTACTTGTTACTTTTTTCTTGCTACGTTTCACCTTGCTACACCATCACTTGTTACCGCTACTTTCAGTGCTTGCCGTTATTACCTTGCTGAAAACCGTTTATCAGAGCCTTCTGCTCCTCGTTGGGTTCGACACTCTTACTTATCGAAAGGACTACGATTGAACCCCTATACTTGTGGGTCATCAAGCCCCCACCCCGCGGCCAGGGGGGGCGCGCCATCCAGGCTTGTGGGCCCCCTGGAGGTCCCCTAACCTAGGTCTTTCGCCTATATATTCCCATAAAGTCCAGAAAAAATTGGGAGATCATCGCAATCACTTTTCTGCCGCCGCAAGATCCCATCTGAGGCACGTCCTGGTGCCCTGCCGGAGGGGGGGATTTGGACACAGAAGCTTCTTCATCAACACCATGACCTCTCCGATGATGCGTGAGTAGTTCACCATAGACCTACGGGTCCATAGCTAGTAGCTAGATGGCTTCTTGTCTCTCTTGGATCTTCAATACAAAGTTCTCCATGATCTTCATGGAGATCTATCCGATGTAATCTTCTTTTGCGTGTCATTGTCGAGATCCGATGAATTGTGGATTTATGATCAGATTATCTATGAATCTTATTTGAGTTTCTTCTGATCTCTGTTATGCATGATTTCATATCCTTGTAATTCTCTTCGAGTTGTGGGTTTTGTCTGGCCAACTAGATCTATGATTCTTGCAATGGGAGAAGTGCTTTGTTTTGGGTTCATACCGTGCGGTGACCTCACCCAGTGACAGAAGGGGTAGCGAGGCACACATCGTGTTGTTGCCATCAAGGGTAAAAAGATGGGGTTTTCATCATTGGTTTGAGAATATACCTCTACATCATGTCATCTTGCTTAAAGCGTTACTCTGTTCGTCATGAACTCAGTACACTAGATGCATGCTAGATAGCTGTCGATGTGTGGAGTAATAGTAGTAGATGCAGAAAGTATCGGTCTACTTGTCTCGGACGTGATGCCTATATGCATAATCATTGCCTTAGATATTGTCATGACTTTGCACGGTTCTATCAATTGCTCGATAGTAATTTGTTCACCCACCATGATACTTGCTATTTTGAGAGAAGCCTCTAGTGAACACTATGGCCCTGAGGGTCTACTCCACACCATATTTTTAGCTTTACACTTTTTACTTCGTTGCACTTTCCGCCTTCAGATGTCACTTTGCAAACAATCTTGAAGGGATCGACAACCCCTTTGAAGCGTTGGGTGCAAGCTTGTTTGTGTTTGCGCAGGTACTCTGGACTTGAGGAGACCCTCCTTCTGGATCGATAACCTTGGTTCTCAAACTGAGGGAAATACTTACTACTCCTGTGCTGCATCACCCTTTCCTCTTCAAGGGAAGAACCAACGCAAGCCCAACCTCTCTCAACGTGTCAACTTCTCGCGCTGTTGTCTGTGGGATAGCATTGTGCTACACAGGACGGGCGTGAGGCGATGCTCGACAGTTGAGGATCAGCAGCAGGGCAGCGCCAAGGACACCATCGGCGAGCAGCACATGGTAAAGACGAGGAGGCAAGGCTGGTCTTGTACCCAGTAGAAGGTACTAGGCGTGCCAGCAGCAATTACAAATTTTCTTTTTGCAAGAGCATCGATTGTAAGGGCAACTCCAACGCACGGACATCCTTTTTATCCAGATTTCTTCCATTTGGGGGTGGCAATGAGGCCTTGTCCGTCCAGATTTGAGGATGCGCCGGGCGCGCGTCCAACACGCGGTCGCATCTTCGGCTACATCTGGCCCACGTGCATGCAGATCAGAAAACAATAAAAGATGTAGCTAAATGGCAGCAACCTTTGCGACGATGGACTCCTTGTCATCGAAGTCTCCTGGTGTCGCGTGGCCGCCCAGCGGCATAGTCGACAGTGGCCTTCTTCTCTCCCACCTGTTTCCGTCGGTTCCTCCTCTTGGCCGATTTGGTGTCGAGCTTGGCAAGCTTCGCTGGCATGAGCTCCAATTGCGTCTTCTTCGTAGCCTTCTTCTTCCATGCGAGGCACGCGGCCACGGTCGGGTGACCGGGATTCGTCGAGCCGCTGGCCAGGGAGGAGGGAGGGGGATGCGGGAGGGTTTTGGGAAAAATTGAGGGATAGTTGGCTGGTGTGTCCCTCACGGACGGGCCAAGGAAGGGCAAGGGCGCGCATCCCGTCCGTCCACGCGTTGTCCGTTTTAGCGCAAACGTGATCGAAATTTGTGTCAAAAGTGGGTCGACAACGGACCAAAAACAGACATTGGTCCATTTGCTCTCGCGGGTTTGGCCGCGTCTCCTGTGCGTTTACCCCCAAACGGACGCGGTCGGACCATTTGGGGTCATGCATTAGAGTGCCCTAATTACTTGTTGTTGCTTGTCATTACTATTGTTAGTTTGTTGTCCTGATGTTGTTTGTTGTTACATTGTCAGATATAATAATTGGAAATGAGTGAAATATTGGAAAGAACTATTTTTAGGGAGAAGATATTTGGGGATCACTAGTACTTGGTGAGCATCAAGATATTCCTCAACTCTAGATGGCGTCAATGTCATTGATGAGACCAAGACGAGAGAGGGAGGGGTAAAGAGTAGAGATAGTGCGACATAGTGCATGTTGTTCCCGTCATGTGCCCTGCACGACACCTACGAAGGGGGAGTACTACCCTTCATTGCAGATTCTTAGCATTCAGGCCATCATAGTTTTGAAGTGGAAAATTATAAATATGAATAAATATTTATACGGTTGCGAGATATAGGAATTAATATATGATCTATTTAAAGTTGTTACACGTATGTGTCTAATGCACAATTACTTTCGCATTGAAAGAGTAGTTGTTTTTCTACGAGATTGATAAATGTTTAGATTTATGAAATTTTATTACATAGGGCTGTTGAGTATCAACAACTTATTACACATAACTTAATTTCTGTAGAGAAAGTTTCAAGAAGTGGGTTTTATGAGCATAGAAAAAGATTACGAGCTTTTGGAATACAATGAGATCTATATAAAATGGACCCATATGTGTCGTACAATCAATTTAATTGGAAAATCTTATTATTCACAATGGCATGTAAACTCTTGAATACCAAACAAAGTCTTTGATTTATTTTATTACCCGTTGCAACGCACGGGCTTTTTTGCTAGTGAAGGTCTATGCACATATTTTTTTTGATAAAAGCGTGCTTTTGTTTTCTCTGAATGTAGCATCAAACGGATACAAAATCATAATGAGGGGCATCCAATCTCTGCATAGCTAAGGTTCACATAACCACACAAAACTGCCTCACAAGTATATAAAAATGACAAGTTGACAACAGTAAAATCATATGAGACCAAAATTATGCCTAGGTCGACAGTGCAGGTGGACCAATCTGGAAACCGTGTTTTCATCCACATTGGTTAAAACTCTCCATGGCAACCCACTCTCGTATAAACACCACCTTGAATAAAGATTGACACTCCGTTCGGTGGAGCCTATACCACATTTGAAGTCAGTCCGCACAACCGTAAGTAATCAAGATATGGGAAAAGATTTTGCACGACCGTGTTGTTTATTGGCAAAACTTGTCGGAGAATACAAACCGAACACTATACGGACCAACGCACCATGTAGAATGTGCAAACTTGCATCACAAGAAAAGATGGTTGATTGTCTCATCATTAGTACAAAAAGGTACATTTTTTGCTCCCTTGATAGTTGCCTTGAATGAGACCTATGGACAGTATACTAGACTATAGGGTCCCGGCCTAGTAGATCTATTTCATGGGCCGGACTGACAGTCCGTTAAGAAGGAAGGACTCGGGAGGCCTTTAACACGTGACGTAAGTGCATCGGACTTCACCAAGGACCTGGTGTGTATTCCAAATATATCTATTAGAATTTGACATGTAATCCCTAGATGGCAACCGACCATGTCTAACCCTAGATAACACTACTAGGAAATAGTTGATACGTCATGAACGTATCTACTTTTTCAAACACTCTTGCTCTTGGTTTGAACTCTAATTTGCGTGATTTGAATGAAACTAATCCGGACTGATGATGTTTTTAGCAGAATTGCCACTGTGTTGTTTTTGTGCAGAAATACAAGTTCTTGGAATTGGACAAATCTTTTTGGAAATTTTTTCTGGATAATACAAAATACATGGGAGAAAAGAGCCACAAGAGGGGCCACCTGTTGGTGCCAAGCCAACAAGGCGCGACCACCCCCTAGGTGTGCCATGTTGGCTTGGGGCCACCTCATGGCTCCGCTGTCCATAATTCGATTCCTATAATTTCTTAATTCCAGAGAAAAATAGGACAGAAGATTTCATCGCATTTTACTAGATGGAGACGCCAGCACCTCCTGCTTCGGGAGAGCTACTCTGGAGTCCGTTTGGGGCTCCAGAAAAGAGGGTTTGTCGTCGTCATCATCACCAACCCTTCTCCATCAACACCGTCATGATGCTCACCACCAGGAGTGAGTAATTCCTTTGTAGCCTTGCTAGACGGTGATGGGATTGGATGAGATTGATCATGTAATTGAGTTATTTAGATAGGGCATGATCGCTAGTATCCACTATGTTCTTAGATTGATGTTGCTATGACTTTGCTATGCTTAATGCTTGTCACTAGGACCCAAGTGCCATGATTTCAGGTTTGAACCTATTATGTTTCTATGAATACGAGAGTGTTTTACATCCTATCTTGTAAGTTATATGGAATACATGCCTACATTGTATTGATGAATTTGAGCTAGTTCTGTGTCGCTCTAGTGTGTAACTGTTACATGATGAATGTCCTCTAAATCATTGTCCATCACCGATTCTTATGCCTACGCTTCTTATATACTGAATCTTGCTAAGTCGCTATTTCTGCTACTATATTTACAGTCACTACAAAACTGTTGGTGTTACTGTTATCACTATTATTACTATTTTTTCATGCTACTAATACTTTTTCTACACATAGATATCCCAGGTGTGGTTGAATTGACAACTCAACTGCTAAGAGCAATAAATATTCTTTGGCTCCCCTTGTGTCGAATCAATAAATTATGGTGTAATACTACCCGTGAAGACTGTTGTGATCCCCTACACTTGTGGCTTATCAATAGCTTATAGGTAGAATATTACTAGTAGCGAGGGAAAAACACCAACGCTACTGTTAATTAGTTGTACCATTGGGCCAAAACAAGCGTTACTCGTATGATAATGCAGTAGCGTTGGGCTTTACACCCAACGCTACTTATAAGTGAGCCACACACTACGCCCACGGGCTGGCCAAAGTAGCAGCGCTGGTCTCACTCCAGCGCTACTACTAATGCTATTAACAACAACGATGGACTCGAGACGATGCTACTACTGTGGCTAGCCTAAGCCCACCTCCCTTGCCTCACTTAGGAGTAGCGCCGGTGCACGCCCCACGCTGATGCTAAGTCCTATCAGTTATCCTCTTCCTAGCGCCTCCTCTCTCTCCTCACTCTCTCTCCTCACTTTCTCCCTCTCCACACTCTCCCCCGTGTGACCCCTCGCACCCCACGCACGGCCTCGCTTGCCACAGCCGGCCCCCAACCCCGCACACGGAGCCGCCCTCCCCGCACAAACCCTTGTCCCTGCACGCACGACTACCCTCCCCCACGCGGCCACCCACCCCCACGCACGGCCACCCTCCCCCGCGCGGTCGCCCACCCCCAAGCATGGCCGCCCTCACCTCTTCGTCTCAACCCCGACCACCCACTGTGAGCACCTCCCTCTCCTCCCGATTCAATTTTTTGAGTGTATATACGAATGAATGGATGAATTTAGCATTAGGATCAATCAATTCATAGGACAAATTAGCTAGGGTTCTTTACATGTGTTGGAAGAATTTTAGATGGCCTTGTATATCTCTAAATGTATGAACCCTAGTTTGTTTCAAGTGTTTGTTTCTTAGTTGCGGCTTCGGTTTTTATGTAGTTGCTGCTTAGTTAATTTTTAGTAAAAAAAGTTTGTAATAGAATAGAAAATACCTTTAAATGTTTTAGGTATCGAATAGGTTTTCTGAATATACAAATGTTTTAGGTATCGAATAGGTTTTTTGAATATAGAAGTTTGTTCGACACTTTAATTATTTTTTATGTCATTATCTCTTTGTCATCAAATAATGATATATGTGATTTGATGATCTAAATTTTTCACTCAACGGAGTATGTGGGCTTTCTAGTTTTGTGTCTCTCTCTGTGGTGACCGTAATCAGAGCTTCCTGTACTTCCTATCCAGTCGAGTCGGTGAGGTAAAAGTCGGCGTCCTCCTCCTCGTCCGGTCGTGTCACAAAAAAATCTGTCGAGAGTGAAAAGCTGATGATATCGGGACATGTATTGGTTGTATCTTTGGACATGTGTATGAATTTGCAGGGAACACCTCCGAGTTGCCTATGTTTTGTTGGAATATTGATTCAGTCATGTTTTGGTAAATTTCAGGCGCTCGATACGTCCTATTTTTGCAAATCCATGCCGAAATTTTTCACGGATTTCAGGATGACTTCTACTATAAATTAAGAGATGTCAAGTGCCCATGATTTTCCAGAACAAGAGTTAAACGGCATTCTGGTAAAACATAGGCCGTGTTAATTGATTCATTATTCGGGTTAACTTTAAGTCTTAGAGCTCCTTGTGTGACTTTTCGTCTGTTCTTGAAGGAGGAATCCCGACTGTTGTCTTGGGGGTTGCTTCCTCCTCTTCTTATCGCGACAAATACCTTATTATAATGCGCGAGGGAAGTGGGGGAAGCGGCCATCATTAACGGTGAAAATATCAGAGAAAGCATACCGACTCTTGTCGTGGGAGTCGCTTCCTCTTCGTCTTCTCATGGCATATACCTTGGTATAACGCATGAGAGAGGGAAGGGAAGCGACCATCACCGATGGTAAAAATATCATAGAGAAAGAATCCCGACTGACGCCGTGGGGGTCGCTTCCTCCTTCTTCCCCGTGTGCTACACATTTTGGTAATGCACGCGGGGATGAAGGGAGGACTGGCCAGCACCGACAGTCGTAATATTAGTGTGAGCGAGTGTGAACCACATACACCACCATATTAGTGTCAGGAAGTGCACACCGTATATACCATGAGATATGAGAGTTTTTCAAGGATGCCTCGATAGACCGACAATTTGCCTGTGCTGAATCGTGATCTGTGTGTCATGTTCCTGGTATAATTGTCATCGATTTTTAACCTTTGAATCATGAAAATGGAAAATGTCTGGTGATAACAGGAACCATTAGTGTGATTACTGCATTGATGACACGGGTATATGCGACTGTTATCCTCACCTAGACAACGGTATGTACTTTACTGTCACATTAAAGGAGGACTTCAAAATTATTACGGTACATAACGACGACATGTATTTTTTTATAATGAAGCATGAAATGTTTTTTTTGCTTTAATGAACATGTAATTTTCGTTTTTATAATTTGACTAGTACATTCCCTGCCATGCAAGACTGCATGTGTTGGACAAGTTCCATTTCGAAGACAAGGAGAGTACAGAGACTAAGAGAGCTGACATAAGGACGAGCCTTTTCACTTTTGATGTTAGGCTAAACAATGCAATAGATCACACATATGTTGGTTGTTCCACTTGGAGCGCACTATGTAAAGCCTATGTGTTTCCATAGGACATGCAAATAAACTTCGATCTTGGTCATGACCTTGATCGTGAAAATAATATCGAAATTTGGGTGCTTGTGGATCACTTGATTCGAGTTCTACCTCCATGTGAGTTTTTCAAAAAACTTGTTAAGTAATTTATATTGTTTATTAAAAATATTTGGTACTCATCCCAACTAAACTTGTTTATTTTTAATTATCAACTTATTTCTCTTATCCAAAAAATACATGGCAGATAGTACACTGGACCTTCTACAGTTATGTCTCCGAGCTAACTTGGTTGGAGAAAAATCAACTCGTCTCATTTATTAACAATGTTGAGCACTCTAAGACCAATTATCTAATTGGCTACACTTATACTGGGTACGTGCCAATAGTTTATGAGTTGAACCATGTTAACATCCCTGCAGACATCTTTGTAATATTTTTTACTATTATATTGCTAGTCCATCTTTTGCATACATTATTCTTAAGAAAACTAGTTCGCTAATTATGTTATTATTATGTTCTTCAATACATACTCCTGTGAGAGATTGTGCTTGTTGTGACGTATACCAAAGGTTATTTGCATATGCTTAACTTACGAACAATTCTGCTCGTGAGTTTCCGATGTAGATAGAAGATATCTCGAAGGGATCAAACCCTGAAAATAAAAGGATGGAGCAATGTAATAAAAGCACTGATGACAAGATGATGTATATACTTCTCGCACCTCGTTGGTTACCCCAAGTGGAAGGTTGAGACGTAGTCAGCAACGAGTTTTCCCTTACATGTAGACTGGAAGGTTTATCAAACCAAGAGGACTCCTAGGCTCAACAAGTAGGTGTCTTCCACCCTGGCGCTAGCAGAAGACGTGGACCTGCACACACAACAAATAACTTTGCTCCCAACGAGTACAGAGAGGATGTCAATCTCTCCGGCCTTGTAGTTTGCAAAGGATCAAAACACAAGCGTGGAGGTAATAGTGATTGCAACGGAAAAGTAAATGAAAGCAGTAAATGATGGAGGTGTAAACAATGATGGTGATATGGACCGGAGTCACATGATGTTCACTAGTGATGTCTCTCCCAAAAGACGATAAACAATTATGATTGGGTAAACAAATCACAGTTGGGAAATTGACAGAATTATGAACGCACCATAATGCTAATTATGCTACTTGATAGTTAGAGGTTCAGTAGTAATGGGCAGTACGCCAAGACAAGTAGACCATTTATTCATGAGCATCTACTTACTAATAATCCACCTTGATATATCTATCTAGAACATCTCGCCGGTATTAAGTTGCGAGCACCACCCAAAGTGTAAACTCAAAGCAACGGACAACTGCATTAACGAACTATGCGTAAGGTAAACAATCCTTGCAACCATTGTCACAAGCACTGTTGTTTTCTCCCTGGTGGCAACAAGCACATCCCTAGTATCATGTTTCCGTCACTCAAGCTAGACATCGAGGGGCATGAACCCACAATCATGCATAACGCTCCCTCTTGGAGTTACAACCTACTACTCGGCCAAATCAATAAATAGCAACGGAGAACATGCATGAATCACTAAGGAACATAATATAAAAGGATAATCAAATATATAACTCATAACAATCGGAAGATAATCTCATAATCCATCGGATCCCAACAAACCGAGCATAGCAATAGTAAGAGAATTACATAGATGTCTTGATCATGTAGGGCAGCTCACAAGGACTAAGCATTGAAGCACAAGATTGGAGAGAAGACATCACATAGCTACTGGTCATGGACTCATGGTCCAAGGAGGACTACTCACGGCACGTCCGGGAAGCATCCATGGTGGTGGAGAAGCTCCCGGATGTCAATCCTCGCTCCGGCAGGGTGCCGGGAAGTGGTCTCCTCATGCTCCCGATCTCGGAAGCGCTGCGGCGGCGGAACGATGGAGAAATTCACGATTCTGGATGTTGTGGAAGGGTTTTCTCTCAAGGACTAAATATAGGCCGAAGGAGGGCACCGTAGGAGGTGGGACCCACCCAGGCGGCCTCCTGGCGTGGCCTAGGGCCTGGCCGCGTCAGCAGGTTGCCTGGGAGGCCCCTGGCCCCCCTCTGGCCCATCTTCGGTGATCCAAAAGCTTCTGTTTCGCTGATTTTTTATATATTTTTTCTGGAATTTTCCGGGCTTCGGAAAATTGGGTAAAAGCCCCTGGAAAATATATATCAGCAGACACAAACTGGAACTGGGTGCACAGAGTTAGTAGGTTAGTCCAAATATGTGTAAAATGATATAAAAGTGTAGCAAAACATATAACAATGTCACCCAAAAGATCATGGAACAAGCATAAATTATAGATACGTTTGGGATGTATCAACATCCCCAAGCTTAATTTCTGCTCGTCCTCGAGTAGATAAATGATAACACAATAATTTCTGTGGTGCCATGCTAACACACATATAAGAACTTCAAAGTACAGCAAGTAAGATATGCAATTCAAGTCAAGATAATAACAAGCAAGAGTCTATATCTAGTATTGAGTTTAACAAAGTAAGAACATAAAGGTGCAAGAGCTCTCGCTGTCCGTGACTCGAATGTCTCCAAATGATGTTTGCGTGCAAGAAGTTGGAGATGGGTTGATATCATAAAATATATTTTAATTGAGAACTCAATCTACTAAAATTTCACACTTGGTCCCCTTCAGAATCTTATTTTGACTCATCCCCAAACCACTAGTCAGGCACAAGTCAAAATGATTCTCTCCCTTTCGACTTTGAGCACTCATGCAATGGATGAGCGTAAGCAAGATATGTTGGCACTTAGGATGGCAAATGGAATAATGATGGGGAAGGAAGACAAAAAGGTGTGAAAGGCTCACATCAATGAGGACAACCATAGGCGAGAGAAAGCCATATGATAGATATGATGTGAGAAGTAGGTATTGCCATGTAACGGATGCACATATGAGCTAAGGTAAGCTCTCCAATGGAACTAGTGGGGGTGCATCCAACTTGTTTTCTCATGAAGACCTAGAGCTCATTTGAGGAGGCTCATCATTGGAATATGCAAACCAAGTTCTGTAGTGTAAGGGTCCCCACATAGTTATGCATGAATGATAATCTCTATGTAGTACCAATACAGCAATGGAGTACGAGTGTGGATCTTCAAAAGGAATACTAGTGTTGCCCCCTTCTATCTTTTTATTTGTTTTTTGTGGCCTCTTTGGATCTTTGTTTTTATCTCTCATTTGTCCTTTTTGGGATCTTTTCCTCACTTAAGGGCAACATTCTATGTTTTACATGAATAAAAAGAAAAATCATCACACTTTATAAGAAGTACTCAACATAAAGACAAGTGAAAACTATCATGATGTATGCAAATGTATGCCTCTGCTAGTGTAGCAGGATATGCAATGATACTAGCGCGTCATGTAGCAATAATTGGAGCAAGGCCCAACTATCATGCGCCTCTACGATCAAGAAAAAGCATGTATGACATGAAGATCACGTCATGAGATTGTGGATGTTGCATGACAATGTATCTCGGAAAGGCTATGGAAATGCCTTAATAGGTAGTTATGGTGGCTGTTTTGATGAAAGATATAATGAGGCTTATGTATGACAGAGCATATCATGTCATGGGTTTTGATGCACCGGCGGAGTTTGCACCAACTCTCAATGTGAGAAAGGGCAGTGCACGCTACCGAAGAGGCTAGCAAAATATGGATGGTGGAAGTTCCAACAATCGAATACTCACAATAGTCCAAAGAACCCATACACTTATTATCGGTAACTCTCTATCTAGTTAGGAAATTCACAAAGAGACATGTACCCCGAGGAGGAGTGTTTGGGGGTTTTGTTATCCTTGCGCATCGTTGACTCATGGTAATGTGAGGGTACTCTATATATTCCAACCCCTCCAGAGGTTAGCGATCAATTTAGTAGCTAGAGTTCTCAACTAGTTTTAGTTTTTGAAAAACACATGGATTACCCAAAATAAGACACCTGTCACTAATAGGCTCAAGCCTTGGCACCAATAGCCCAAACATTACTCAAATCAGTACCTCAAAACTATTAAAAGTTACTACTATACTTAAATAGCAACCTCAGTTACCTACTCATGCAAGACACACAACTCAGTGCAACGAGCCAACTCTCTAAACAAGATAAGCATGATAACTCAAGAGAGTTCCAAAAGCAACCTAAATAAAAGCTCTTAAAAAGATAAGCATGAAAACTAAGAGCTAAACATGACAGTAGCTACGAAAAGATGAAGAACAAACAAAAAAGATAAGCATAAAAACCTATGTTGTGTTCTAAAGTGGAATGGAGCGTGTGTCTCTCCCAAACAAGGTAGGCTAGGTTCTGACTTGTTATGAACAGCAAGCAAAACTAAAACAAACTAAAAAGCAAATAGCGGGACGCTCCTGATACGTCTCCAACGTATCTATAATTTTTGATGGTTTCATGCTATTATCCTGTCAAACTTTGGATGTTTTGTATGCCTTTTTTATCTTTTTTGGGACTAAATTATTAACTTAGTGCCAAGTACCTCTTCTTGTTTTTTTCATGTTTTTGACCCCTTTCTGAGGAGGATTTTGAACGGAGTCCAAACGGAACGAATCTGCCAAAAATATTTTTCACGAAACAGAAAAAGATCGGGAAGCCTGAGAACCAGGGCAGGGAGCTAGCAGGGACCCCACAAGCCCCCTAGCCGCGACCAGGGGGCCCGCGCCTCCTAGGCTTGTGGGCTCCCTGGGCCACATCTTCCCTAGGACTTTCGCCTATAAATTCCCTAAAATCCCAGAAAAAATCAGGAGATCATCGCAATCACTTTTCCGCCGCCGCAAGCTTCTGTCTCCGCAAGATCCCATCTGGGGCACGTCCTGGTGCCCTGCCGGAGGGGGGATTTGGACACAGAGGGCTTCTTCGTCAACACCATGACCTCTCCGATGATGCGTGAGTAGTTCACCATAGACCTACGGGTCCATGGCTAGTAGCTAGATGGCTTCTTCTCTCTCTTGGATCTTCAATACAAAGTTCTCCATGATCTTCATGGAGATCTATCCGATGCAATGTTCTTTTGCGGTGTATTTGTTGAGATCTGATGAAGTGTAGATTTATGATCAGATTATCTATGAATCTTATTGAGTTTCTTCTGATCTCTCTTATGCATGATTTCATATCCTTGCAATTCTCTTCGAGTTGTGGGTTTTGTTTGGCCAACTAGATCTATGATTCTTGCAATGGGAGAAGTGCTTGGTTTTGGGTTCATACCGTGCGGTGACCTCACCCATTGACAGAAGGGGTAGCGAGGCACGCATCATGTTGTTGCCATCAAGGGTAAAAAGATGGGGTTTCATCATTGGTTAGAGATTACCCCTCTACATCATGTCATCTTGCTTAAGGAGTTACTTTGTTCGTCATGAACTCAATACACTAGATGCATGCTGGATAACGGTCGATGTGTGGAGTAATATTAGTAGATGCAGAAAGTATTGGTCTACTTTTCTGGGACGTGATGCCTATATGTATGATCATTTCCTTAGATATCGTCATGACTTTGCGCGGTTCTATCAATTGCTCGACAGTAATTTGTTCACCCACCATAATATTTGCTATTTTGAGAGAAGCCTCTAGTGAACACTATGGCCCCCGGGTCTACTCCACACCATATTTTCAGCCTTACTATTTTTCTTCGTTGCACTTTCCGCCTTGAGATGTCACTTTGCAATCAATGTTGAAGGGATTAACAACCCCTTTATAGCGTTGGGTGCAAGCTCTTTTGTGTTTGCACAGGTACTCTGGACTTGACGTGATTCTCCTACTGGATTGATACCTTGGTTCTCAACTGAGTGAAATACTTACTGCTCCTGTGTTGCATCACCCTTTCCTCTTCAAGGGAAAAACCAACGCAAGCTGAAGAGACGACAGAAGGATTTCTGTCGCCTTAGCAGCTCCAAGCATAACACATAACATATGAAGTGATAAAAATATAGCATGGAGATGGATGAACTGATGATTGTTGATAGAGAAGGGGATGCACGGGGGCATCCCCAAGCTTAGACGCTTGAGTATCCTTGAATATTTCTTGGGATGCATGGGGGCATCCCGAATCTTAAGCGCTTGACACTCCTGTATCTTCTTTCATCATCTCCCATCTCATACTTGAAAACTTCCTTCATACGAAACTCATCATAAGCTGATTAGAGTGGTTAGTACCCTTAATAAAATAATTCATTACCTGCTGGAAATAAAGATTTTCATGAAAAGCTACTGCTTCTCATGAATGCCAAAAGGGTTTTGCAAATAAAAATTAAGCTTAGGATTTGCAAAACAAGGGAAACGCAAAACATGACAGAATCTGTGAAAAATAGAACAACAGGTAGTAAATAATTTATTCGGGGCACTTATGCAACTAAAATCAAAAAACTCAGAACAGATGCCAGAAAGGCAATTATATAGAGCATACTGCCAAAACAATTCAGATCAAAAATATGACCTGGTGATTTTTGGCGAATTTTTCCGTCAAGCAGATATAATCTATTTCTGGACAGCATGTCACAACTTTTGAACTTTCTTGCAATCGGGGGCTATAACTTGGCACAAAGCTTAAAAATAAAGATAGAATGATGTTGTTATAGTAGCAACAAGCATCAAGACCACTAAACATAAAGTAAAAACAATTTGGGTTGCCTTCCAACAAGCGCTTTCTTTTATGCCTTTGAACTAGGCATAATGCAAGAAGGAGGATCAAGGTTTTCCGAGGTCATCAGAATTATAAAAACCTTCAAACGGATCCTCAAAAAGTTCATCTTTATTTTTCCTTGGGAACGGGTACGTACCTTTCGCTTTCCCACGTAAGCGTATGTGCCCTTTACTTATATCAATGAAGCCTCTCATGGCTCGGAGGAAGTCCCTTCCAAGCACTATATTCCCTTTGTTGGGCTCCATGATGAAGAAATCAGCTGTTGCATTCCTTTTAGAGAATGTAACCTGGACATATTTTACCTTTCCCTCGATTTCAGAAATATCACCATTAGCATGTTAATGATAAGATGAAAAAATTCCATGTCTAACGAGAGAGAATCATAAACAACTTTTGGCATAGTGGAAACCATGGGTCCAATATCACAATAAGCAAGGAAGTCTTTGTTAGAGATGCTAATTCTAAAAAAAGGTTCCCGGTCATCATCTATTTTCAAAATATGTTCCTTATCAACCATGGGTTTCTCTCTTTCTCTTAAGTCTAGAGCATCTATTTTCCTTTCAATAGTAGCAAGTCTATCTATAATAGTGTCATAACCATGATTATAAACAAGATTATTAGATAGACCATGTACAATATCAAGAGCTATTGCCTCATCACACTCTAAAAAGTCTCCTTTAGCTATAATATCAAGAGAGTGTTTAGACCATATGAAGATACCATGATAAAAATTTCTAAGCACAATTTTGATAGGTATCCAAGGCATAATTCTTTTGTGTGCTTCAGAAATTCTATCCCACGCTTCCTTCATATTCTCTCCATTCCTTGGATGAAAATCTAGGACCTCAGATTCCTTCCAAGCATCAAATCTTAACATGCTTGACAACTAAAAGCAAGGTAACTAATTTTTTGGTGGTTTTTGGTATAAGACTCTAAAGCAAAAACTAAAAAGAAAACTAACAACACTAAAAAGAAAAGGTAAAAGATAGCGTGCAACTCCCCTATCTTGTAGACTGGAGTCCCCGGCAACGGCGCCAGAAAACTTTGCTTGATAACGAGATGATGTATATACTTATCGCACCTTGTTGGTTACCCCAAGTGGAAGGTTGAGATGTAGTCAGCAGCAAGTTTTCCCTTACACGGAGACTGTAAGGTTTATCGAACTAAGAGGACTCCTAGGCTCAACAAGTAGGTGGCTTCCACCCTGGCGCTAGCAGAAGACTTGGACCTGCACACACAACAAATAACTTTGCTCCCAACGAGTACAGAGAGGTTGTCAATCTCTCCGGCTTTGTAGTTTTCAAAGGATCAAAACACAAGCGGGAAGGTAATAGTGAATGCAACAGAAAAGTAAATGAAAGCAGTAAATGATGGAAGTGTAAACAATCATGGTGATATGGACCGGAGTCACATGATGTTCAGTAGTGATGTCTCTCTCCGAAAATACGATAAACAACTATGCTTGGGTAAAGAAATCACAGTTGGGTAATTGACAGAATTATGAATTCTCCGCAATGCTAATTATGCTACTTAATAGTTAGAGGTTCAATAGTAATGGGAAGTACGCCAAGACAAGTAGACCATTTATTCATCAGCATCTACTTACTAATCATCCACCTTGATATATCTATCGAGAACATCTCGTCGGTATTAAGTTGCGAGCCCCACCCAAAGTGTAAACTAAAAGCAACAGACAACTGCATTAACGAACTATGTGTAAGGTAAACAATCCTTGCAACCGTGGTCACAAGTACCGTTGTTTTCTCCCTGGTGGCAACAAGTAGATCCCCTAGTCTCATGTTTCTGTCACTCAAGCTAGACATCGAGGGGCATGAACCCACAATCATGCATAACGCTCCTTCTTGGTGTTATAATCTACCACTCGGCCAACGCAATAAAAACCAACGGAGAACATGCATGAATCACTAAGGAGCATAATATAAAAGGATAATGAATTATATAACTCATAACAATCTGAACATAATCTCATAATCAAACAGAAGAAGTGAAATAAGTCGAATAGTAGTAGCATGGTGTAACAAACAACGTTGTTACTAATTAGCAGTAGAGATGTCAATGCCCGCGCTATTGATAAGCATGTTAATAGTAGTGTTGGTTAATACTAGTGCTACTGGTAAAAGTTAGTTGTAGCGTCCTAGCAGTAGTGCATCCGCCCGTTCCACTACTAAGCAAAAAACCACACCCATATAAGCCAGAGGGGTTAGTCCGTAGAGACACATTCATTCATGATCATGGTTACCCCTAGGGTTTAGACCACAACTTACGATCTCGAGGTAGATCAACTCTGTACTCGATACTGCCATAATATAACCAAGAGCGGGACGTAGGGTTTTATCTCTTTTAAGAGGGATAAAACCTGGAAAAAAACATTGTTTCCCTTGTCTCTTGTTACCCATTGATGCAATATCACAGCTCGGGACCTCCTACCTCACGGTTGTCGTCTTTTACACCGACGTCGGTGCTTTCATTGAGAGCTCATTATTGGTTCCCTATAGATTGATGTCTCACTAGTAGATTGATAGTACCATTGGTTGTGGTGACATCTTCGTCCCCACCAGCTCTTTGCCTTTGGCAGCCTAGTGTTGCATGTTGATCCGACCGGACGGTTGGGCCATATCGACAACTTCACCCCAAACCAGGTCGTCATGTTCAGGAGCCCAAAGTACATCACAGATGCCCGAGGTGATCTAATTCTCTCGGAACGGACCTCAAACCAGTTCAAAGATCTCTATGGTTCAAGAACTCCAGAATAGGTTTCCGATCAGATCATCAAATCCTACCTCCCGATAGAGCCAATCCCGAAGATGGACCCGGTGGCCACCACCTGTAATTTAACCCTTGCCTCCTCAGATGACACCCCGGAGCTGAACTCGTGTTCGGAATCGGTAACAATCTTTGAGGCAATTTCTTTGCCCACAGACCAAGGGTCGGCCCAGAACGATCGAGATGATGGGCTCGCATGAAGCAACCCGAACAAACCCTTTACATCAGCCCGGCTTATAGCCACGCCCTCGAAGCCAAAGAGCTCTCTCAAATAAATAAGGTGTTGGATGGAATTAAATATCTGGCGATCTCGTGAGTGGTCTACGATCAGATCAGATATAACGCAGACAATAGGGAAATTTTCTTCCCACCCACCACCCACATAGTCACCACGATCGAGGAGCTGACCGACATGCTTGACTTTGGCTCCGAAGAGACCATCAATATGAAGGTAGATGGCCACGGCAATTCCAGAGAAAATTCACCTGTGGCCATACCCCGTACAGGGAATTGGGCCGCAACGTCTAGCTATGACGTTTATATGGTCGACACTCCCAAGGAAGATTTTGATGAGAAGCCTAAGGAAAACTCTAAGCGACGTCACCGTAAGATGAAACCGAAGGGAAACGGAGGAAGGAAAAGTAAAGCCAAAACCATGAGCTCCACCAATAATGGCGATGTCCCTAATGCCGCCGAGAACCTGGCTGAGAACAATCAAACCTTGGCCGCGCAACAAAATGGTCCAACAAAAGCACCTATGGAGGACGACCACGAGGGCATAGACGATTTTGATGATGGTGTCGGTGTCCAAACTGGCAAATCTAGGGTAGGGGTCCCGAGTTGTGGACCTTGGATCGATGGGTTGCAGGAGACAAAGGAGATAGTATTTACCCAGGTTCAGGCCCTGTTGAGGAGGTAAAACCCTCTGTCCTGCTTGATTATGATGATGGTGTATGAGGATTACTGAGTTGATCTACCTCGAGGTCGTATAAGCTATACCCCTAGATGAATCAACTATTTTATGCAGATGAAACCCTCTGATTTATATAGACACCAGGGGTCCCTAGGCTTACATACAACCGACCTCGAGTCGGGGGCAGAGGTGCTGACCTAGACTACTAAACTTGGATGATACGCCAGTATTCGGAGCTTTCCTTATTGAATATGAAGTCGTCATGCAGTCCTTTCTTAAATAATGCAGCCCATTAGGTCAGCCTCTGACCAACGGCCCGACAGTCCGAGGACCCTTAGTCTCGGAGTCCCCCAATAGCCCCCGAACTAGCATCCAACACCGATGTATATGGTCTTCGACAACTCCTTGTATTGAGAGTAATGGACTTGCGAGGTGAGTTCCCCTCATATCCAGCTGGTTTAAACTTGGTCATTTGGCGATGTCATGCCTTTAAAATAGGCACTCCTTAATTAGAAGGCCAAAAGTCCCGAGTGTGAACAATTCCTCATCTCACAGCCATTGTGACGAAAGGTCGAGCTAGCCAGTTATGACAAAAACTTGATTCACGGTTCGAGGCCACTTTCTCATGGGCATGTCTTGTCAACATGGAGATTGTGCCCCGCATTTAACGAGATATGAGTAATGATATGGGTAATCCCACATGCGTTCATTGACATGGTTGTTTTGGAAAGTGGTTGAGCCTGCAGTGCGATAAACTAGAATCCTTGGCCTCGCGCCCCCCATAAAGGGGAAAAGATTCACAAAGCCGCCACAGGCATTCCAGACTTGACCCCTTCCCATTCTAGCCTCCAAGCTCCCATATCCATTTCGCTCTTCATCCTCTCCCAACCGTCCTCCCTCAAACTCAGCCATGGCCGGCACAAGCTCTCACGGCAAGTGGGAGGTCTCATGCATCTCCGAGCAGGTCATCCGAGAGCTGAAGGACGCCCGCTATCTTTTGTCGCGTATTTCCCATCGTGCGCTGGAGAAGGCCATGTGGTGCCTGCCCCAAGGCCAGGTGAAAGAGGTGTGTTCACCCCCACTTCATACAGGGACTAAGCTTCCCGCTCCACCCCTTCGTTAGGGGCCTGATGTTCTACTATGGGTTAGATTTTCATGATCTTCCCCTGAACTCATTCATGCACATCTCTTCCTTCATCACCCTTTGCGAGGCCTTCCTGCGGATTCATCAGCACTTCGGCTTATGGCTCAAGACTTTCAACGTCAAGCCAAAGTCAGTCAGCGGCCAACACACCGACTGTGCCGGAGCCGTGATCAGCAAGCTGCCCCGGGTTGAATGGCCGAAGGGCACTTTCATCGGCACCATCAAGGCCTCGCAAAAGGAGTGGTTTTACATTACTCAGCCTAGGGAAGCACGTTGGTCGGCACCTGCCGAGTTTAGATCCGGACCCCCCCCCCTCCTGAGAGGCTAACCTCACGGGTGAGAAGGGGTCTCGACTGGGGATCATCCTCAGAGGTGAAAGCATTGCAAAAGCGCATCAAGCACATGATGGAGGTGAATATCAAGCTGACCGACGTGGTTCAATTCATGCTCCGCCGCCGTGTCCTTCCCTACCAGCTTCAGGACACTCCAGTGTCGCCCTACAAGCTCGGCGACCCTTGCAGTGTGAGCCAATTCTACCACACTACCCTCAATAAATTGTGGAAGGTGTTGTTGAAACCTCAACAAGAATGGTCGGTCGAGGAGGAAGATATCGGCTTGGATGCTGATCAGAAACCCTTGGAGGTATGAAAAAGCCTTTATTCTTTATTTAAAGCTTTCAATCTTTATCAGGGATCTTATTCTCCCCCCACTCTCCATGTAGGGCTGTCTAGAAAAGGCCAAGAAAATAACCGGCCAGCCCCCTGCCCGAGGACCCGAGGTCACAATTGTTGACTGTGATGCTCGTGGTGGGGCCATACATGACGCTAGAGAAAAAGGAGAAGAAGAAAAGGGAGACCCACGGGGGTCTCCGCTCAAGAGGTCTTTCGGACGCCAAGTCCAGAGATACCCACGCTTCCTCCATCTATGAGGAAGAGAATACGGAGGATCGAGAGGAAAAACATTCCCACCGAACAAGAAAGACGACGATGTCGGAGGAGGCCAAGGAGGGCATGCCTCCCCATGCCCCGAAGAGACCTTGCTGAAGCAAGGTTGTCCTACCCAACGACAGCCCGGATTTCGATGAGGACTTCGAGGCCTTCGAGAGGGTTCCTCGAAGGACCCCCAGGATCAAGCCCCCGTCCCAAAGGTGCGGAATCTGAATTATATTTAATAGAATTATACTGAGCTTTTGTTGATAAACATACGCGCTCCTTTCTCTAATGTAGTCCTGCCCGAGACGTGTTCACCAATCAGGTCTGAGAGGGAGGTTCACCACCGACCGAACTATCGGTGAGCGGTAATGCAAAGCTCACTACTCTCCCTCATCCCTCGGACGAGGTTGAAGAGGTGATATCCCACCAGGCCCCTACGAACACCGGGGATGAGGTGGTGATGGCCGAGGTAAATACCTCGACCACCGAAGACCAAGGAGTTCCGGCCGAGGTTCATGCCTTGTTCACCGGAACCCACGAGGTCGATCCTCTCCCGACGATGGTAGAGGAGGGTCGTGATGTGTTCGATCTTCCTCCGGAGATAGCTCCAAGGAGCTCGGATCCTCTGACATCATCATCGTTGCCTCCGGCGCCGCTTGTGAAAGAACGGGATGCGGCTGAGCGGCCTGCAATGATGGAGGAGGCTCTATTCGGCTCATCCATCACCGATGAACATCGCATCCTTATGGGTGAGATTCTTCAAATCATCTAGTCCGTTGATAGCGGACTAAAGGGAGCCTTCAGCGGTTTGTTGGCAGGTTTCAAGGTAAAAACAAGTAGTGTTAAATTTGTTTATAAGGTTTTTACATGACTTATAGGTATGATAGCCCCCGAGCCATGAGTGAGTTGAAAAACTTACACGTGGCTCAAAAAGAACTCATGGTCTTTGAGCAAATACAGTTCGGGGACCCGTGAACTATAACATCTCAGTAGGGTACTTCGGCCAAATATCCTAATCCCGTTAGCACGAATGCTTATCAAACCCTATCTTGTCTCGCATGGATCATCCTAGACATTGCCTACCAATGCCCTTAAACTTGCCGAGCTGAATTAGAAACTCAAGGTTTCTGATGAGGAACTCAGTCGACTTAATAGTCGGCTAGACGAGAAGCAAGGTAAGCTTAATGCATGCCGCTAAGACTCTTGTTGTACTTTAGTAGTTTAGTATTGTTTGGCTTTTGTATATGACATGGTGATTTCGATTATGTCAGCAGATATGGACATGGAGTTGGAGAAACTCAATGCCGAATTGGGGAAGGCCAAGAAGGAGGCCGCCGCTCATGAGATGGTGGCGGAGCAGACCGCCGCCGAGCTAAGCTCGCTGAAGGTTGAGAGCGGCGGGCACAAGGCTAGAGTGTCCGAGGTCGAGAAGGAGCTTGAAGATGCGAGTGATAAAAGCGAGGACTTGCAATGAAAGTTCGAGGAACAAGCGACCGAGCTCTCCAAGCTATCCTCCGAGATCAAATCAGAGCGGGTAGAGAGGCCCTTCTTCGAAGAAGAAGTGCGCCAGGCCAAGAATATTGCGGATGGTAAGCCATACTTACTGCAAAGTGACTTTGGTGGAAACAGGTTTGCCTTACTTACACGACTATGACGTTCCCTAGGCGCCTTTACGGACCTCCCCGGAGTGCAGCAGACGTGGCCAAGCACTACGCGGTCCGTGATGGGGACGCCGAGCAGTGGCTCTTCTGGGCGCAATTTCAGACTCCTGAGCCCAACCCCCTTCTTGTCAATCAGATGAAGCATCTCATGGAGTTGCATAGGATGGCGGAGCCGGCCATGAAGGACCTCTGCATCTGGCTATGGCCTATCGAACCTCTGCCAAGCACTTACTTCGGCTTAGTGTAGAAGTTGTGTGACGTTGTGCATCAACTCGAGGTTCTGAAGTGCTCCATTTGCATAGAGGGAGCTCGGATGACTTTTGTGAGGACCATGATACACTGGCCAGGGGTGAAGCCCCTTACTCCTGCAACCGCAGCCCCGCCTCATGGAAAGGAGCACACGCGTCCACAGCTTTACTTCTCTGCCACAATGGAGGGTGCTCGGTCGATCGAAGCCCAGTGTTACAAATATGTAATTTATGAGTAGGGATATTGTACTCCGCCTTGGAACAGTTTATTCTTATGAAGCTTGTCCCAATGTAATGCACTTTGTTTTATTTTTGACTCATGTTCGGCTGTTGTAATCTGAAAGTTTCCAGTCGACGGCTTCAGCCCCCATGTAGAGACTACAAGGGGTGTTTCGACATCCACACTATGACCCTTAGCCGATATATCGGTGCCCGGAGGTGGTAGTGTGTGAAGGGAATGAGGCAATCGTACTAGTCGGCTTTCGTGCTTTCACTTAGCCTTAGGAGCTTGAATTTGGGGGCTAGCCCCCAGTTTATTGTGATAGTCGGATAAACAGGATTTGGAAATAGTTACCACAAGGTTTGTAAAGGAACAAACCCCTCCGTATGACACGGAATAAAACCTCCATCGGTCTTTAGTACTTAAGCTCGGATTGCACACCAGTTCTCGCTTATTATGACAATCAGTTTTTAGCTTTCTCCACTAAGGTATTTTTAGCCAGGACAACTTGAAATATAATCGTAGTGGTTCTCCCTTTAACCCTTTAGCCAAAGTAGTGGAACGTAAGGGGGTAATCACAGGAGCGGGACGAAGCCTCCGATCTAGCCAAGGCGGTCGGTCGGGTCGACGCGTAGCGTGAAGCTGCCAAACATGAGAAATTGCCCCGGGACGAAGATGTCCCCGTTGTTGATTCGCTCGCTTACGATTAAGCGGACCATCAATCCTTCCGGCAATCCCAAATTGGAACTCTCAACAAAAGCACCAATGTCGGTGCCAAAATCAGCACATCTCGAGTAGGGGGTCTGCTACCTCTTGAGCATGCGTTGGTTTTCCCTCGAAGAGGAAAGGGTGATGCAGCAGAGTAGATAGATATTTTCCTTAGTTTGTTAAGAACCAAGGTATCAATCATGTAGGTGGAATAAACAAGATTCCAATAGTAGTACCTACACAAATAATCTTGCACCCAACGCTATAAAGGGGTTGTCAATCCCTTCAGAGTTATTTGCAAGCATGAGATCTGATAGAGATAAATATAAAATATTGATAGATTTGAAAGTAAAACTAAAGTAAATAAATTGCAGCAAAGTATTTTTGGTATTTTTGGTTTATAGATCAGAAAATATGATATGGAAAATAGACACGGGGGCCATAGGTTTCACTTGATGCTTCTCTCATAAAGGAAAATAATACCGTGGGTGAACAAATTACTGTTGAGCAATTGATGGAAAAGCAAATAATTATGAAGATATCCAAGGCAATGGTTATGCATATAGGCATCACGTCTGTATCAAGTAGACCGAAACGATGCTGCATCTATTACTATTACTCCACATATCGGCACTCCTGCGTGCATCCAGAGTATTAAGTTCATGAATACCATAGTAACGCATTAAGTAAGATGACCTGATGTAGAGGGATAAACTCAAGCAATATGATGAAAACCCTCTTTTTACCCTTGATGGCAACAATACAATACGTGCCTCGCTACCCCTACTGTCATTGGGTGAGGACACCACAAGATTGAACCCAAAACTAAGCACTTCTCCCATTGCAAGAATTACCAATCTAGTTGGCCAAACCAAACGAATAATTGGAATAGACTTGCAAAGATATGAAATAATGCATATAATAATTCATAAGAGACTCAAATAATATTCATGGATAATCTAAACATAAACTCACAATTCATTGGATTTCGACAAACACACCGCAAAAGACTATTACAGCGGATAGATCTCCATGAAGATCATGAATAACATGGTATTGAAGATCAAAGAGAGAGAGAAGAAGCCATCTAGCTACTAGCTATGGACCCGTAGGTCTGTGGTGAACTACTCACACATCATCGGAGGGGCAATGGAGTTGATGTAGATGCCCTCCATGATTAATTCCCTCTTCGACAGATTACCGGAAAAGGCTCCCAGATTGGATCTCTCGGGAACGAGGCTCCCGGCGGCGTAAAAGTATTTCCATGGCTCTTTTTGATGTTTCTGGAATAGTTCGGAATTTATAAGCCAAGAATTAGGGTTAGGAGACTTGGAGGGGGCCACAAGCTAGAGGGCACGGCCACCCCCAAGGGCGCGCCGTGCAGGCTTGTAGCCTCCCGACAACTTCCTTGCCCCCTACTCCAAGTGTGTTGCGTGTCTTCTGGTCGAGAAAAAAATCTTTCCAGAGATTTTATTCCGTTTGGACTCCGTTTAATATTCCTTATCTGCAATATTCAAAAATGTGGAAAAAATAGAAACTGACACTAGGCTCTAGATTAATATGTTAGTCCCAAAAATAATATAAAATAGCATATAAAACATCCAAAACATATAATATAATAGCATGGAACAATCAAAAATTATAGATACGTTGGAGACGTATCAGGGTCCAAAGCTATGGACCTTGGATCGATGGGTTGGAGGAGACGAAGGAGAAAATATTTACCTAGGTTCGGTCCCTCTTGAGTAGGTAAAACCCTATGTCCTGCTTGATTATATTGATGGTGTATGAGGATTTCAAAGTTGATCTACCTTGAGATCGTATGAGCCAAAACCCTAAATGAATCAACTTTTTTATGCAGATGGAACCCTCTGGTTTATCTAGACACTAAAGGTCCCTAGGGTTACATACATCCGACCTTGAGTCGGAGGCAGAGGCGCCGACCAAGACTACTAAACTTGGATGATACGCGAGTTTTCAGAGCTTTCCTTATTGAATAAGAAGTCGTCATGCAGTTCGGCCTTCAATAATGCGGCCAATTAGGTTGGCCTGTGAGCAACGGCCCGACCGTCCGAGGACCCCTTAATGCCGGACTCCCTTAGATGGGTCGAACCAGGATTACCTCCCCAAGACCGAGAATGAGGTTAGCCTTTGAACCGAAGACTTCGTGAAGCCCATAAACCCATACGAACAGGAATGGTTCCAGCGGCAGCTAATCCCAGCCGTACGGAGCATGCAAAAGAAACAACAAGAGTTGTACACTAATGAAAATGTGTGCAACAACATATGGAAGAAAATCCTCGCACCTGAGATAGAACTCAAAGCCTGATGTATGGCGACCAAGTCATTCCCATGACGAAAGTTGTTGCCTGACTTAAACGATGAAGCTTTAGAGAATGATCTGATCACATACGACCATGTAGATCAGACCGACCGTTCCCTTAGAGGGCAACACTGGCCAATAGGGGCACATAAAGAACTCCCTGCAAGAACCCACTCTCATGGCAACACCTCGGTCGAACATTCCAAGCCCTTTGACCTACGAAAATAAAACCCCTCCACGGTCCATTTACGGACTAAGGGAGTATGCGCCCACTAGAGTGGAGGGCTACGACGCATGGTTAGACATGCATGAAAGAGCTTCGGAGCACACATGAGCAAGGGCGATTGCCCACATTGATCAAGATACGACTTGATATTGAGGGCCTACACATCAAGTATGTTTTAGAGATGAAGTCACAAAGCATCAGTTCCTAGTAGGGTTTAAACCCATCAATATCAATCAGTTTGACAGAACGACTGACCCGACTGTATGGATAGAAGATTTTCCTCTTCATATTCACATGGCCTGAGGTGATGACCTCCACGACGTTAAATACCTGTCGCTCAAGCTCAAAGGACCGGCAAGGCATCGGCTCCATAACCTGCCTCAAAATCTAATGGAAGCTTGGAGGATCTCAAAGAGGCCTTTAGGGAAAACGTCCAAGGCACCTTCAAGCGGCCCCCGAATACCGACGACCTCAGCCACATTGTTCAAAAGGAGGGTGAATCAGCATAGATATTCTAGAACCGGGTGATGTCAGTTGTGTTTCCCTGGCAACGACGCCAGGAATACTTCCTGCTATTGCAACAAAATACCTTCCAACAGCGCCAGAAATAGGTGTGTCGATGGCACCAGGAATCCTTCTGCTACGGCTACGCCTTAAGGGACTTCCTAGGCTAATATGCAAAGGATTTCCCCCGTGGCCTTGGAGCCTTGCGTTGGTGTTCCCTCGAAGCGGAAAGGGTGATGTAGCACAGCGATGGTAAGTATTTCCCTCAGTTTGAGAACCAAGGTATCGATCCAGTGAAGGAGTATCACAAGAGCCTGCAAAAACACAAAGAACCTGCTCCCAACGCTATGAAGGGGTTGTCAATCCCTTATAGATTGTTTGCCAAGTGAGAACTGATAGCAACAAAGTAACAAAGCAAAGTAAAAGCGGAGATGTAAACGATAGATGTGAATAGACCCGGGGGCCGCAGTGTTTACTAGTGTCTTCTCTCATGAAAGCAAGTAGACGGTGGGTGAACAAATTACTGTCGAGCAATTGATAGAACCATGCAAAGTCGTGACGATATCTATGGCAATCATTATATCTATAGGCATCACGTCCAAAACAAGTAGACCGATACTGTCTGCATCTACTACTATTACTCCACACATTGACCGCTATCCAGCATGCATCTAGTGTATTAAGTCCAAAAGAACAGAGTAACGCCTTAAGCAAGATGACCTGATTTAGATGGACAATCTCATATCAATGATAGATCCCATCTTGTTACCCTTGATGGCAACTACTCAATGTGTGCCTTGTTTCCCCTACTGTCATTGGGAAAGGTCACCACATGGTAAGAACCCAAAACCAAGGACTTCTCCCATTGCAAGAATCATAGATCTAGTTGGCCAAACAAAACCCAAGACTCAGAGAGACTTACAAGGATATCAAATCATGCATATAAGAAATCAGCAAATACTCAAATAAATATCATAGATAATCTGATCACAAATCCACAATTCATCGGATCTCGACAAACACACCGCCAAAGAAGATTACATCGGATAGATCTCCATGAAGATCATGGAGAACTTTGTATTGAAGATCCAAGAGAGAGAAGAAGCCATCTAGCTATTAACTACGGACCCGTAGGTACGAAGTGGACTACTCACGAGTCATTGGAGGGGCGATGATGATGATGAAGAAGCCCTCCAACTCCAAAGTCCCCTCCGACAGGGCACCGGGAAGGGTCTCCAGATGAGATCTCGCGGAAACGGAAGCTTGCGGCGGTGGAAAAGGACTTTCGTGGATCCCCTGGTTTTTTGCTGCATTTTAGGGAATATATAGGCCAAAGATCTAGGTCAGGGGGCGCTCAGGGAGGCCACAAGACCTGCCACCGCCGCCTCCCCTGGTGGCGGAGTGGGGGCTTGTGGGCTCCCTGTAGCCCACCTCGCTTGGCCCACAGGCCCCCTGATCTTCTTTCGTTCGGAAAAAAATCATTTCGGGGATTTTATTCCGTTTGGACCCCGTTCCAAAATCAGATCTGAAAACAGTCAAAAACACACAAAAAACAGGAACTGGCACTTGGCACTGAATTAATAAGTTAGTCCCAAAAAATATATAAAAGGTACATAAAACATCCAAAGATGACAAGATAACAACATGAAACCATCAAAAATTATAGATACGTTTGAGACGTATCACCGGGTCTTAACTAAAAAGAACCAGATCATCCACTGTCCGGATGCCGAGGCAATCGTGGCATTTAAGCATAACATCCGGGATGAATGGCTAGCCCGATAGCTCAGACAGGACAAGCCAAGAACCATGGAAGACCTTACCTCACCATTGACCCGATTTTGAATCGGCGAGGAGAGCTGGTTGGCCCTTAGCACTCACATGAACGTCCCCGACACCTCGAAAGCGCATAAATAAATAAGTAAAACAAGTATTTGATTGTAAAAACCCATTTTAGAAAATACTCATAAGCACATAAAAAGATACCTTAACATGATTTGTGTAATGCTCATGATCAAGAACAGTCATAGACTTGTACCCATCCCATAGTGCACCACTCAAGTCCTTGAGTTTCACTATTTTCTACACCTTCCTCTTCCATGTCCTATTATGGTTTTTATCTGATATACATTCAAGCTAAGTTGTAAATGCTCATTCAAAGCAATATGTTATCTTCTGTCTTGTTGTCCATGTGTGAACAAGAAGAATTCGACATCACATCGTATGTGTACAAATGGACAACTACTTGGAACCAAAGCCAACATTCTTTTTCCATTGTCAAACATTTTACTAAAGAACATAATATGATTCACGGGAAAAATAACCTCAGGCTATAGTTGCGATGTTGTTGCTGCTCCTAGATGTACTGACGGTGGCCTTCAACTTTCCTACTTCAAAAAATTACATCAATCAACAAACTACACAAGAGCAGAAAGCACATATCCACCAACCCCTACATGCACGGAACACTAGGACACATGTAGGTAGACGTGCGCGCGTGGACACGAACGAGCCATGCACACTAGCGCCCGCGGACAAGCCATTCACACCAGTCATCAGGTGCCCGAGCCTCCTCAACCTCCCAGCCGCAAACCTTGAGATCCACTTGCACCGCCACCAGGCTTCAGATCCAGCCATGTGTGCACCTCCTGAAACCCCTAGACGCAACTGGCCGTGAGATACAGACACACCGGCACCGAACATGGGATCCAGCCGTGCCGCCGCCTCAAACCCTTGCCCGCATCGTCCGAGAACATTCTTGACAATGGTGAACTGGAACACGCAAGACGGAGCAGAGTAGATAGGGAACGAGTAGAGAAGGAACTCACCTCCTATCGTCCTCTCTACTATCTATTGGATGTGTTGCCATCATGCAAGGAAGACAAAGGGGACATGGGATTAACGGGAAAGTGAGGGTTTGGTGGGGTAAGCGGGAGCCAATATAGTTGACAAAACATTGTGCGTGTGACCAGAATGAAGCTGTTAGAGCATATTTCTCCATATGTGGTTTTAGTAATTGATGACAATCCCTATGGACTAATGGTTCCCTTGAGTTATATTCGAAGGATTCGTCCATAAGCACTTCTTGAAGTTTGTATGTTGTTTTCAAGGAGTTTATATGATGACCAAGGTGGTATTCAAGGTTTTATCCAAAGATTGGTCATAAAGACACAAGGTTGATCAAGAAAAGAGTGAATCAAGTTGATCATAACACAAATCATGCAAGATGTACCAAGAGGGATCAAGTTATCCCATGGTATGGTAAGCATTGCCCATTACGCTTTGTGCACTAACCCATGGTCTTCGTGAGAGTTCTATGTGAGGTTAGGTGTGTTTCCATTCGCTTGCATCAAGAGGAAGATCTCATACAACCCATGGAGGATGACATCAAGTGGTGATTGTCATCAAGATTGCGGTGTGGCGAATATATGATGCTTGAGGCTTTCCGTCCATTGTGGTGGCAATGGACTTGTAAAGATGTGTCGGAGAGTGGCTTACCCATAGTGAGTATGGGGGAGCAATCAACTAGTCTTCATCAAGCCAATGCAATCAAGAAAGGTGGTCCATCTTGAGGAAGTCAAGATCATCATCATCTTGCTCAAGTGGACTATGTGCAAGGTATAAGTTTGGCCTTGATAGGTTTCTATTTTACCGGTCTCACGGTGGTAGTTGGGAGACTGGGTTATATGATAGATTGTCGTACTGTCAAGGGGGGCTCTCAACTGAGTAGCTTGATTGTATCGTTTGTTGAGAGCTCAAACCAGCTCGATCCTTGCATCATCTTTCTTGGTTCTTGTTTGGTGTTTCTCTTTGTGAGTTGTACATCTTATGGTCATCTTCATGACAAGCTCGAGTTCATGGAAAACGTAGTCCATATGCATCTTCTATGATGTTTTTTATATTGGAGTTTTTGCCGGTTCTTCACTCACACAGGTTTCACATCTCTATATAATTGGCACTTCTGTTGCTGTTGGATAACTCTTGTCATCCAGAATCCAATTAGCTTGAGTTTGCTCAATTCGGAGCACGTATACGAAAGATATGGCAGTTCTGGTATTCATGCTTTTCATCTGTTGCACCAGCCCTGCGTGGAAAGATCCAAGCCGTAGTATCGCTCCCTTGAGTGGTACTACCTCTTATGATTAGTAGTACCGCCCTCGCAGTGGTAGTACCGCACTAGGGAGGAAGTGCTCTGGCCAGTTCCGCTCGCTAGTGCCGCTGCCCGTGGGTCTCGACACTTTTTGTGTCGGACTAAGCGGTTTCTGAAGCGGTAGTCCAAGGCGTAGTACCACCCAGCAAGCGGTAATAAGTCTTGTTACTACCACACCAGAACCACTTGGTATTTCTGGGATAGGTCTGCAGCATGTCCTGAACGGACATAGGAGAATGTACTACCTCTTATGATCGTTACTACCTCTCGTGGCAGCGGTACTACCGCACCAACTGTACTAACGGCTTTGCCACCCTCGTTGACTTCTGCCCTCTGCCCCAGCGGTAGTACCGCTCCCCATTGGAGCAGTACTACCTCCAATGGGCGGAGTACTGCTCCTTGGGGTGGTAGTACATCTCCTTAGAAAGTAGTACCGCTCATGTGCGGGCTCAGGGGTTAAGGGTTGGAATTTTCCTTCCTATAAAAGGGGTTCTTCTTCCCCATTGAAGCCCATCCTTTGAGCTTGTATTTGCCCCCGCCCATTATTGACCTTTTTCGAGCTTGCCAACTCTGAATCTCTCCAATGATTCTTGCTAGTTCTTGAGGGGAAAATGAGAGGAGATCTAGATCCACATTTCCACCAATCACTTTCTCTCCTCTATGTGAGGGGAACCCCTTGGATCTAGATCTTGGAGTTCTTCTTCGTTCTTCCTCTCATTTTCTTCCTTAGCATTAGTTGTTGTGGTGTGATTTGATAGAGAAGGACTTGGGCACTCCGTGTGCTCTTCCTATTGCATTTGGTGCATACGTCTGAGTTCTCCATGGTGATACGTGTGAAAGGACGTGGATGTCCCCTAGAGGGGGGGTGAATAGGCGCTTTAAAATAATTACGATTTAGGCTTGAACAAATGCGGAATAAAACTAACATTTAATATGTCAAGCACAAAACCTAAAACAACTAGGCTGACCCATGTGCACTGATACGGCTCCAACGTATCTATAATTTTTGATGGTTTCATGCTATTATCTTGTCAAACTTGGGATGTTTTGCATGCCTTTTATTTATTTTCTGGGACTAACTTATTAACTCAGTTCCAAGTGCGAGTTCCTGTTTCTTCCATGTTTTTGACCCCTTTCAGAGGAGGATTTGAAACGGAGTCCAAACGGAAGAAAATCCCCAAAAAGATTTTTTCTGGAACGGAAGAAGATCGGAGAGCTTGGGGGCCAAGCCAAAAGAGCCCAGAGGCCCCACAAGCCCCCACACCACGGCTAGAGGGGGCGCGCCATGCAAGTTTGTGGTCCCCCTAGAGGTCCCCTGACCTAGATCTTGCGCCTATAAATTCCCAAATATTCCCAAAAAAATCAGGGGAGCATCGTAATCACTTTTTCGCCGCCGCAAGCTTCTATCTCCGCAAGATCCCATATGGGGCACCTCCTGGTGCCCTGCCGGAGGGGGGATTCGGACACGAAAGGCTTCTCCATCAACACCATGACCTCTCCGATGATGCGTGAGTAGTTCACCATAGACCTACGGGTCCATAGCTAGTAGCTAGATGGCTTCTTCTCTCTCTTGGATCTTCAATACAAAGTTCTCCATGATCTTCATGGAGATCTAACGATGTAATCTTCTTTTGCGGTGTGTTTGTTGAGATCCGATGAATTGTGGATTTATGATCAGATTATCTATGAATCTTATTTGAGTTTCTTCTGATCTCTCTTATGCATGATTTCATATCCTTGTAATTCTCTTTGGGTTGTGGGTTTTGTTTGGCCAACTAAATCTATGATTCTTGCAATGGGAGAAGTGCTTGGTTTTGGGTTCATACCGTGTCGTGACCTCACCCAGTGACAAAAGGGGTAGCGAGGCACGTATCGTGTTGTTGCCATCAAAGGTAAAAAGATGGGGTTTTCATCATTGGTTTGAGATTATCCCTCTACATCATGTCATCTTGCTTAAAGAGTTACTCTGTTCATTATGAACTCAATACACTAGATGCATGCTGGATAGCGGTCGATGTGTGGAGTAATAGTAGTAGATGCAGAAAGTATCGGTCTACTTGTCTCGGACGTGATGCCTATATGCTAGATCATTGCCTTAGATATCGTCATGACTTTACGCGGTTCTATCAATTGCTCGACAGTAATTTGTTCACCCACCATGATATTTGCTATCTTGAGAGAAGCATCTAGTGAACACTATGGCCCCTAGGTCTACTCCACACCATATTTTCAGCCTTACACTTTTCACTTTGTTGCACTTTCCGCCTTCAGATCTCACTTTTGCAAACAATCTTGAAGGGATTGCCAACCCCTTTGAAGCGTTGGGTGCAAGCTTGTTTGTGTTTGCGCAGGTACTTTGGACTTGACGAGGCCCTCCTTTTGGTTCGATACCTTGGTTCTCAAACTGAGGGAAATACTTGCTGCTCCTGTGCTGGATCACCCTTTCCTCTTCAAGGGAAAAACCGACGCAAACCAGAGAAGTAACAAGAAGAATTCCTACGCGCCAGGGAAGGACTTTTGTTGCCGCAGCAAAAGAATTTCTGGCGCCATTGCCGGGGAGGAAGATCAAGTCAAGAACTCATCCTATTAAGTTTCGCAAACTCATCTCTTGCATTTACTTTGTTTGCCAGTTGCCTCTCGTTTTCCTCTCCCCCACTTCACCAATTTGCCTTTTTGCTTGCCTTTTCGTTCGCCTTGTCGTTTGCCCTTTCTCTCTCGCTTGCTTTCTACTCATCTGTGTGGGATAGTCTATCCTGATGGCTAGGTCCACCACTTCGAACGATACTCCCGAGAGCGAAATTCTCAATTTCAAACAAATTGAGGGAGAAAACTTAAAGGACGCCTGGTATAGGATTTGCAATGCTTAGAGTAGATCTACTCATAAATAATCCACCACTGTCTTGCTTCGCAGTTTTTATGTGGGTATTTCTCCTTGGAATAGGTATATTATTGACACCATCGTAGGTGGAAATTTTTTGGGTAGCCATACCGTTGATTCTTACGGAGTTGTGATAAATTTGGTAGGCTCACCCCCACTCATGGTTAATGGAACTACCTTAACTGTGGAACATGTGATGTGTAGGCTGGACGCTATTGAAAATAAAGTTGCTACGATTGAACTCATTGAGAATTTGGATAAAAAGATCCACAATCAAATCACTCAGTACGGGTCCAAGATGGGAATGGTTTTGAAAAAATTAAAGTAAAAGGAACCCACAATTAGCGAAAAGCTAGGTCATGATTCCGCTAGGATTGGCAAACTAGAGGATGTTATAACCAACTTGGGTTCCGCTTTTTCCGCTGTGCAGAATACTCCCAATCTTGCCCACAATAAAATCACCAAGCCTGTCTTTGTTCCTAAATGTAGTGGTGAATCATCTAGCAAGAAAGACGATACGTGATTCTATCGCTACTATGCCTAGCTAAGGGCGTTAAACAATAGCGCTTGTTGGGAGGCAACCCAATGAATTTATCTTTTTTTCTTTCTGTTTTGTTGCGTCCACACTTTCACAATTCTGTTGTGATTGTGTTTTTTTGTGTTTCTTTTTGTGTTTGAGCCAAGAAAAACCTTTATGATTGGTCTGTTGGGGAACGTCGCATGGGAAACAAAAATTTTCCTACGCACACGAAGACCTATCATGGTGATGTCCATCTACGAGAGGGGATGAGTGATCTACGTACCCTTGTAGACCGTACAGCAGAAGCGTTAGTGAACGCGGTTGATGTAGTGGAACGTCCTCACGTCCCTCGATCCGCCCCGCGAACAATCCCGCGATCAGTCCCACGATCTAGTACCGAACGGACGACACCTCCACGTTCAGCACACGTACAGCTCGATGATGATCTCGGCCTTCTTGATCCAGCAAGAGAGATGGAGAGGTAGAAGAGTTCTACGGCAGCGTGACGGCGCTCCGGAGGTTGGTGATGACCTTGTCTCAGCAGAGCTCCGCCCGAGCTCCGCAGAAACGCGATCTAGAGGAAAAACCGTGGAGGTATGTGGTCGGGCTGCCGTGGAAAAATCGTCTCAAATCAGCCCTAAAACCTCCGTATATATAGGTGGGTGGGAGGGGACCTTGCCTTGGGGCTCAAGGAGCCCCAAGGGAGTCGGCCGAGTCCAAGGGGGAAGGCTCCCCCCCCAAACCGAGTTGGACTTGGTTTGGTGGGTGGGAGTCCTTCCTTCCCTTCCCACCTCCTCTTTTTTTCTTTTCTCTTTGATTTTCTTTCCTAGGCGCATAGGGCCCTTTTGGGCAGCCCCACCAGCCCACTAAGGGCTGGTGCGCCACCCTCATGGCCTATGGGCTTCCCCGGGGTGGGTTGCCCCCCCGGTGAACTCCCGGAACCCATTCGTCATTCCCGGTACATTCCCGGTAACTCCGAAAACCTTCCGGTAATCAAATGAGGTCATCCTATATATCAATCTTCGTTTCCAGACCATTCCAGAAACCCTCGTGAAGTCCGTGATCTCATCCGGGACTCCGAACAACATTCGGTAACCAACCATATAACTCAAATACGCATAAAACAACGTCGAACCTTAAGTGTGCAGACCCTGCGGGTTCGAGAACTATGTAGACATGACCCGAGAGACTCCTCGGTCAATATCCAATAGCGGGACCTGGATGCCCATATTGGATCCTACATATTCTACGACGATCTTATCGTTTGAACCTCAGTGCCAAGGATTCATATAATCCCGTATGTCATTCCCTTTGTCCTTCGGTATGTTACTTGCCCGAGATTCGATCGTCAGTATCCGCATACCTATTTCAATCTCGTTTACTCGCAAGTCTCTTTACTCGTTCCGTAATACAAGATCTCGCAACTTACACTAAGTCACATTGCTTGCAAGGCTTGTGTGTGATGTTGTATTACCGAGTGGGCCCCGAGATACCTCTCCCTCACACGGAGTGACAAATCCCAATCTTGATCCATACTAACTCAACTAACACCTTCGGAGATACCTGTAGAGCATCTTTATAGTCACCCAGTTACGTTGCGACGTTTGATACACACAAAGTATTCCTCCGGTGTCAGTGAGTTATATGATCTCATGGTCATAGGAACAAATACTTGACACGCAGAAAACAGTAGCAACAAAATGACACGATCAACATGCTACGTCTATTAGTTTGGGTCTAGTCCATCACGTGATTCTCCTAATGACGTGATCCAGTTATCAAGCAACAACACCTTGTTTATAATCAGAAGACACTGACTATCTTTGATCAACTGGCTAGCCAACTAGAGGCTTGCTAGGGACAGTGTCTTGTCTATGTATCCACACATGTAAATGAGTCTTCATTCAATACAATTATAGCATGGATAATAAACGATTATCTTGATACAGGAATTATAATAATAACTATATTTATCATTGCCTCTAGGGAATAATTCCAACATGGTCTTGGTAATGGTTGTTTGATCTTGCTGGAAAAAGACAGAAACTTTTCGCTGACGAGATGATTCTTCCTTTTTATTAAGAAAGAGTTTTTGAGTTGATTCTTTTTGCTGCTCATTGATATGCTTTTTCCTCAGACTGTCGTAATTTGTCAGATTTGTTTAGGTACCAGAAGTATACGAAGTATACAGATTGCTACAGACTGGTCTATTTTTGACAGATTCTGTTTTTGTTGAGTTGGTTGCTTATTTTGATGAAACTATGGTTAGTATCGGGGGTACTAGCCATGGAAAAGTGAGAATACAGTACCCCATCATCAATATGGATGGAATTCAAGTTTGCTACAGTACCAAAAGAAGTGGTAGTTTGTTTTCTTGTACTAATGTTATCACAAGTTTCTGTTTAAGTTTTGTGTTGTGAAGTTTTCAAGTTTTGGGTGACGTTCTCATGGACAAAGGGATAAGGAGTGGAAAGAGCTCAAGCTTGGGGATGCCCAAGGCCCCCCAAGCCAAATTCAAGGACACCAAAAAGCCTAAGCTTGGGGATGCCCCGGGAAGGCATCACCTCTTTCGTCTTCAATCCATCGGTAACATTACTTGGAGCTATATTTTTATTCACCACATGATATGTGTTTTGCTTGGAGCGTCTTGTATTATAGGAGTCTTTTCTTTTTGTTGTGTCACAATCATCCTTGTTGCATGTGGGGACCCCGACTTACTAGTTGAGAATCACCGTGCTCAGTGATCCCAGAGATCAATGCTCACCGAACACAGATATTGAATAAAGAGTCTTACATCCGAGTACCGATTATTATTACAACACGTGACCGAAGGGTCAAGTTCACAAGACAGGGCCTAAGTCCAAATCACACGAATACACTAATAGCGGAAAACAAAAGGGGCTAAGAGGGTGCCCATGCCATCAAGCCTACACCGAAAGGCATTCTGACTCAGTGGCAAGCCAATGAGTACTTTGAATGTACTCACAAACAGCCCATGATATGAACAATGAAAGTGAAGGATAACAATATCATGCATTTCTAGTATAACTCATCTGGGTGAATGATCATGAATATGCATCTAGTTAAAGAATTACTCTTGAAGAACAGGTTACAGATACCAATATATCTGTCGAGGGCTGAACCATCCGAGTTCACCCTATATGGAAAGTCACCGAACTTGGTTATATCATTGCTATCACAGCAACACTTTTCTCATCACCACACATACACTCACACTTACGCACACTTGGTTTATGCGGAAATATCAGGACGTAGTTTAAGCAGGATTACCCACCTGTCCTTGACCGTGGACACGGCTATTCGAATAGTTTAAACTCTGCAGAGCTAGTACGCTGGACTCACGAGTTCCGGGAAACTTCCGTGTCATCCACAACTCGCGGTAAATCGCATACCCGAGGTAAGTACCCGATCAATGCCTTACCCCTGTCGATACTAGACAAAGAGGTCCACTAGATTTGTACCCAGCCCACATGTTCTATGTCTTACGAGCACCAACTCTGGATAGTACCAACCATGCGGGGACCAACGGTGTGACTGGAACTCATAAAAATGGCATAGTCGTCCTACCCGGCACGACCCCATCACGAGAGTGACCACACATCACTCCCGCCACTAGTAATGTGGCTCTTTGCTAGCACCGACCAGAGTAATTATCATAGCCCCATCCCATAAGGGGTAACGTGGTCGTACTGATAAGGTTGGGACGGTCGACACATCATAAATCTAATCCCATTTCCGAAACCTTACTCAGAGAAATACCGGGTGCATCACTTCACCAAAACTGACCACCTAACTCATCATCACCCTCGGGCATTAGTGGCACGCGACAGGGCTTTCATAAACTCTTGCTTTATGACAACATCATGCTCATGATAATACTACTGCTATCTTTACTTGTCAACATGGTATTATCATGACCCTAAGGGGTAGAGTCAAGCTCAATGCATGTGCTCCGGAGGAGCCTTCGGTAACATCACATCAAATGAGTTCCAGCACTTATGATCATATGCAACGGAAATACTTGCTATTATAACATGCAAAGTAACATATGCTTAGTCATGGTCAAAGGGTTGCTTGCCTTGGTCAGCTAAGTATCTGGGGTCTTTAAGGTCTTCCGCTCCGATTGCCTCGTCAGACGAATTTTCGATCGTCGATAAAACAATAAATAAGGAATAGCTCACACATAAACAGTCCACAAAGTCATTTTAAAAATGTTCCCTATTACTCATAAATCTAAGTTATCATTTTAAAAATACTTGCCTAAATTTTCCTTGAAGGAATATTTTTAAAAACAACCAAGTAGAAGCAAAACTATTGCATTTTAGCCCTTTTTAATATTGTAAAATAGATTAGTTGCTAGAAAAATTCATTTATGCATATCATTAAATACTACACATTTTTAGAAAAATAACAGTGGAAGAATTATAATTTTACACTGGTTAAATGTTTTTACAAAAACCTTTGAAATCCAGGTTTAAAAATAAAAGAAAAACAGGCCAGCTCCTGGCCTGGCTCGACCCAGAGCTGGGCTGGCCCAGGGCCAGCCGACGGCCTGCCCAGGCGCGTGCGCCGTCATGTTTGAACCTGACGCACGGGGCCCTACGGTCAGTGGTCGAGGCCAGTGCGGGGGAGGAGGCTGGGCCACCAACAGGTGGGGCACACCTATCGGGGTCGTCTCCTACCTCCAGCCAGAGAGGAGGAGGAGGAGGCCGGCGAGGTTGCCGACGTGCTCAAGCCCTAACGAACACGGGAATGGGTCCACCTGACCGTCGCCTACCTACTGGTGGTCGAAACAATGACGGGGAGGCAGGGGTTCGCTAGTGACGAGGAGGCCGTGGCGGAGGGGTTTCGGGAAGTGGTCGAGGGGGTGGATAGAGACACAGAAAAGCTCGGGCGAGTTGGGGGAAAGCTTCCTAGGGTCAAGGGGGTCAGTTTGGTGGGTCGAGGGGCGCAGGAGCCGTCGTGTAGCCGGAGATCGACCGGAGCTCCGAGGCGGAGGGGCCTCGGTCGATCTCGAGCACCGAGGCTCTGCTGGTTTGCTAGGGTGGCTAGGGAGGTGCTAGTGGCTGCGGCGAAGCTATCCGAGGGGTGCTGGAGCGAGGGAGAGGGCTATTTCTAGGGCCGCGACGGTGAGCAGACTCGGGAGCGCCAGTGACTCACCGTGGCACGCATGGGGGTGCAGAGAGACGTTGGGGTTGAAACCACGGTCTCAGGACGTGGTATTGGACTTCCCAAACCCTCTGCTGCACAGAGAGAGAGAGGAGAGCCGTGCATTCGTGGCCGCGCAAGGTTGGCCGAATCTGGAGCACACGGGCACGCGTCGCGCGAGCTCTAGCGTGAGAAAGGAGGGGCCCTGAGGCTTGCCCGACACAGAGGGGCTATCGGGGAGGAGGTTGGACATCTCGGGGGAGGTTGGAACTGGCCAAGGGCGTCGCCCCCACCTTGATGACTCCCTGTAGCGCGCCAGAGCGCAGTTTTGGCATGCCCCGACATGCTGGTGTGCTCTGAGGAACTTTGGACATGTCTAGCATGTCCTGGCACTTGCCGGGGGTGTGGCTAGCCGTTTGGTTTTAGTGGGAGCTTCGGCTGGTCAAAGGAGGCAAGAAATACTGGTGCCGTCAGTCATGAACTAAGGTCTAAATTGGGGTTTTTGGCATTTCTACTTTGAACGAGTGAAGGTCCAGTTGACTGGGGTTAGATACAGGTGCTGGCTACTTAATCTAAGAGTTTGAAGCAAAGGAGTTTGGTTTAGCTGTGGCTAAGGGGGCTTTTTCCTATCTGCCAGAAGGTGTTCGATAGTGGGCAGAGGGGGTTGCACCCCACCACTGGTGCTGAGATTTAACACGTTTTGTTTTGGTGGTAAACCATGGAGTTCCACCAAATTTGAGCTCCAAAGAATAAGTTTGGATTTGTAAACTTGAAATCACTCTAATATGACCAGATTTGTTCCTTCCGAAGGGAGTGTGGGCAAACTAAGTCCCATAAATCCCATTTTTGGTGTAGAAACCTCATTTGAGGTACTAGACACTCCTGCAAAGTTTTAGCCTCATTGGACAAACTTTGCTATGTAGAGTTGCTCTAACTTGATTCTGGACAGACAGGTTTTTGGGCTATTTGGGGTCCTTATCCACCTTTTATCAAGGTGAAACTTTATGTGGACACCTAACATGGCTTAGGGACATCATTGGTATTTTCTAGGAATTTATTGAGAATATTTCCTTGGGAAATATTTCAAAATGCCAAAACAGATAGAAATAGCTTTTATAGTTTTAATCAATAAATATAATATAAAATGGGGTTCAAAATCTTATGTGTGGAAAATATATGTCCTTCTGATCATCTCTAAATTTAATCAGATTTTTCCAAAGCAGAAAAGTATTTTTCCAAGTTGGAATACCAATTCTGACCTCAGAAATGGACAGGTTATTTAATTAGGAAAATACTCACAAAAATAATTATTTTTGTGGTTTTGGAATATAAATATAGGTAAAAATCAGATTACCAAATATGAGTAGTAGCACTGCTTGTTATCAAGGACATGTAGTGTAACTCAAGGTGGTAACACTTTGGTTATCAAAGGTTTTTTTGGAAATCAGTAAAATACCAAAAGGAATTTAGGGTTTTAAAACTTCACATGATCAAGCACACAAGCATACAATGTAATCATGGCACTCACAACATTAGTTTTGAAAAAGTTTTTAACAAGCTCAAAATTTTACAACACAGACAGGTGATAGCAAAAACAGGGTGTGACACTGCACACCTTTTTGAGAGAGAGAAACATGCACTCATCGTGATTTCGCTAGAATGCTCATTGTGCTTCAATTATATCTTTTGAGCTAGATACTTTGGCTCTAGTGCTTCACTTATATCTTTTGAGCTAGACACTTTTGCTCTTGTGCTTCACTTATATCCTTAGACCAAGACGGTGCGTGATTTGGTAGTTGGCTTATGCTATGAAAGAAGTCCCATGTGCTAGGTACCCAAAGAGGATGCAAAAACCTCCATCTTCATGTGCATTGAGTAGAAAGAGAAGTTTCGATTCCTCTCAATTAGTTTTGAGACACGGATTCGGTAATATTGAGAGTTATGTTAGTAGGGTGTTGTGAATCTAGAAATACTTGTGTTGAAGTTAGTGATTCCCGTAGCATGCACGTTTGGTGAACCGCTATGTTAGGAAGTCGGAGCATAATTGATCTATTGATTGTCATCCTTTGTGTTGAGGTCGGGATCGCGCGATGGTTTACACCTACCAACCCTTCCCCTCGGAGTATGCGTTTAGCAATTTGTTTCGATTACTAATAAAAACTTTTGCAACAAGTATGTGAGTTCTTTATGACTAATGTTGAGTCCATGGTATAGATGCACTTTCACCTTCCACCATTGCTAGCCTCTCTAGCGTCGTGCAATTCTCGCCTGTGCACAAACGCACCAAATTCCTCCCTCAAAACAGCCACCATACCTACTTACTATGGCATTTTCATAGCCATTCCGAGATATATTGCCATGCAACCACCACCGTTCCGTCTCATGACTTGTGTCGTCACTCTCGTATTGCCATTGCATGATCATACTAGATCGTTGCACATCCTGGTACACTGCCGGAGGCATTTCCTATGGAGTCATCATCATTGTGATTTTGTAGCTTTGACTAACTAAAATTGTGATGATCATCATTATTAGAGCATTGTCCCATGTGAGGAAATAAAAAAAAGAGGCCAAAGAGCACAAAAAAAAACAAAAAAAAAGAGAGAAAAGAAAAAAAGAAGCCTAAGAGCCCATACAAAAAACAGGGGAAATGAGAGAAAAAGAGAGAAGGGATAATGCTACTATCTTTTTCCACACTTGTGCTTCATAATAGCACCATTTTCTTCATGATTGAGAGCTTCTTGCTTTGTCACTACCATATGCTAGTGGGAATCTTCGTTTTATAACTTGGCTTGTATATTCAAATGATGGGCTTCCTCAAAATTGCCCTAGGTCTTTGTCACTACCATATGCTAATGGGAATCTTCGTTTTATAAGTTGGATGCACACCCACTAGTTTTCCCTTGAGCTTTCACATACTTATAGCTCTAGTGCATCTTTTGTATGGCAATCCCTACTCATTCACGTTGATATCTATTAATGGGCATCTCCATAGCCTATTGATACGCCGAGTCAATGTGACCATCTCCTCCTTTTTGTCTCACAACCACCACCACACTCTATTCCACCTATAGTGCTATATACATGGCTCGCGCTCATGTATTGCGTGATAGTTATAAAAAGTTTGAGAAAGTAAGAGTGCGAAAACAATTACTTGGCCAATTCTGGGGTTGCGCATGATTTACATTAGTTGTGTGAGGATGATGGAGCATCGCCACACTATAGGATTTTGTAGGGATAACTTTCTTTGGCCTTGTTATTTTGAAAGTTCATGATTACTTTGCTAGTTTGCTTGAAGTATTACTGTTTTCATGTCAATAGAAAACTATTGTTTCGAATCGTACGGATCTGAATATTCATGCCACGTGAAAGAAGTTGCAAAGGACAACTATGCTAGGTAGCATTCCACGTTAAAAAAATCGTTCTTTATCACTTCCCTACTCGAGGACGAGCATGAGTTAAGCTTGGGGATGCTTGATTCGTCTCCAACGTATCTATACTTTTTGATGGTTTCATGCTATTATCTTGTCAAACTTGGGATGTTTTGCATGCCTTTTATTTATTTTCTGGGACTAACTTATTAACTCAGTGCCAAGTGTCAGTTCCTGTTTTTCCATCTTTTTGACCCCTTTCATAGGAGATTTTGAAACGGAGTCCAAACGGAAGAAAATCCCCGAAAAGATTTTTCCTAGAATGGAAGAAGATCGGAGAGCTTGGAGGCCAAGCCAGAACAGCCCCAAGGGCCCCACAAGCCCCCACCCGGCGGCCAGGGGGGTCATGCCATGCAGGCTTGTGGGCCCCCTGGAGGTCCCCTGGCCTAGATCTTGCGCCTATAAATTCTCAAATATTCCCAAAAATCAGGGGAGCATCGTAAGCACTTTTCCGCCGCCACAAGCTTCTGTCTCCGCAAGATCCTATCTGGGGCACGTCCTAGTGCCCTGCCGGAGGGGGATTCGGACACGGAAGGCTTCTCCATCAACACCATGACCTCTCCGATGATGCGTGAGTAGTTCACCATAGACCTACGGGTCCATAGCTAGTAGCTAGATGGCTTCTTCTCTCTCTTGGATCTTCAATACAAAGTTCTCCATGAACTTCATGGAGATCTATCCGATGTAATCTTCCTTTGCAGTGTGTTTGTCGAGATCCGATGAATTGTGGATTTATAATCAGATTATCTATGAATCTTATTTGAGTTTCTTCTGATCTCTCTTATGCATGATTTCATATCCTTGTAATTCTCTTTGGGTTGTGGGTTTTGTTTGGCCAACTAAATCTATGATTCTTGCAATGGGAGAAGTGCTTGGTTTTGGGTTCATACCGTGTCGTGACCTCACCCAGTGACAAAAGGGGTAGCGAGGCACGTATCGTGTTGTTGCCATCAAGGGTAAAAAGATGGGGTTTTCATCATTGGTTTGAGATTATCCCTCTACATCATGTCATCTTGCTTAAAGAGTTACTCTGTTCATTATGAACTCAATACACTAGATGCATGTTGGATAGCGGTCGATGTGTGGAGTAATAGTAGTAGATGCAAAAACTATCGGTCTACTTGTCTCTGACGTGATGCCTATATGCTAGATCATTGCCTTAGATATCGTCATGACTTTGCGCGGTTCTATCAATTGCTCGACAGTAATTTGTTCACCCATCGTTATATTTCCTATCTTGAGAGATTCCTGTAGTGAACACTATGGCCCCTGATACGTCTCCATCGTATCTACTTTTCCAAACTCTTTTGCCCTTTTTTTGGACTCTAATTTGCATGATTCGAATGGAACTAACCCGGACTGACGTTGTTTTCAGCAGAATTGCCATGGTGTTGTTTTTGTGCAAAAATGAAAGTTCTCGGAACGTCCTGAAGATTTACGGAGAATATTTCTAGAAAATATGAAAAATACCTGCGCAAAGATCCACCGAAGGGGACGGGCCAATGGGCTATAAGTCGTGTAGCCGTGGCTACCAGGCTTGTGGGGCCCACGTGGCTTTGCCACCCCCAATTCCAGCGCTATTTATTCCCTTTCGTCCCGGAAAAAATCAGGAGAGAAGAGTTCATCGCCTTTCACGATCCAGAGGTGCCGCCACATCCCGTTCTTGCCCTGGAGGGCAGATCTGGAGTCCGTTTTGGGCTCCGGATCAAGAGATCATCACCATCGTCATCATCAACCTTCTTCCCTCTCCAATTCCATTAAGCTCTTCATCGTTCGTGAGTAATCTATTCGTAGGATTGCTGGGCGGAGATTAGTAGGATGAGATCTATCATGTAATCGAGTTAGTTTTGACGGGGATTGATCCCTAGTATCCACTATGTTCTGAGATTGATGTTGCTACTACTTTGCCATGCTTAATGCTTGTCACTTGGGCCCGAGTGCCATGAATTCAGATCTGAAATTATTATGTTGTCACCAATATATGTGTGTTTTAGATCCGATCTTGCAAGTTGTAGTTACCTACTATGTGTTATGATCCGGCAACCCCGGAGTGACAATAACCGGAACCACTCCCGGTGATGACCATAGTTTGAGGAGTTCATGTGTTCACCAAGTGCTAATACGTTGGTCTGGTTCTTTATTAAAAGGACAACCTTAATATCCCGTAGTATCCATTTGGACCCCGCTGCCATAGGCGGGATGGACAATAGATATCATGCAAGTTATTTTCCCTAAGCACGTATGACTACACACGGAATGCATGCCTACATCACATTGACGAACGGGAGCTAGTCACATATCTCTTCGTGTTATAACTGTTGCATGATGAATGTTATCCGACAAATCACCGATCCATTGCCTACGAGTTTGTCCCACACCCACTATTACTTGCTGGCACTGTTACTTGCTTTGTCCTGCTGCTGCTACCACTACTGTTGCTACTACTGTTACTTGCTGCCGCTGTTACTTGCTTTGTCCTGCTGCTGCTGCCCCTACTGTTGCTACTACTGTTACTTGCTACTGTTGTTACTTGCTACTGTTTCTACTCGCTACTGCTGTCACTACTGCTGTTCCTTGCCACTTCTGTTACTCGTTACTCTGCTACTACCTACTACAATACTTATCTGGCGCGATTGATACTTCAGTTAGGAATAATCTGCCGTCAACCGATTCTTTCCTAGCACCGTTGCTATCATACTACCTTTGCTGCTTATACCCTGCTTGTAGATACTAATCTTTCAGGTGTGGTTGAGCCACAACTCAACTGCTAATACTAGAGAATATCCTTTCACTCCCATCGTGTGGAACCAACAAATTTGGGTTGAATACTCTACCCTCGAAAACTGCCGCGATCCCACACGCTGGTGGGCCATTGCAAGACAATTGCTAATTGTTGAGCAACTGGAAGCAGCTCTTTTGTGGCGCCGTTGCTGGGGAGGATAGCTATATTCTCTGAGTCACTTGGGATTTATTTCTGCTGATCACTATGAAGAATCGGAAAGATCCAAGAACCAAAGTCTTGCCCTCAACTACGAGGGGAGGTAAGGAACTGCCATCTAGCTCTGCACTTGATTCACCTTCAGTTATGAGTAAGTTTGCGACACCACCTCCTGCTAGAAATCTACATATGTCGCATGTGCTAGATGATGCTAGAGATGCTACTGTTATTGATGATGCTTATGGTTCTATTATGCCTAGTACTGTTAGAGATTCTACTGCTATTGATGATGCTTATGATTCTATTATGCCTGATACTGCTAGAGATGCTTTGCCTGATGATGCTAGAGATTCTATGCCTGATACTGCTAGAGATACTATGCCTGATACTGCTATCCATGATGCTATGTTTGATACTGCTTTGCCTGATGATGCTAGAGATGCTATTTTGCCTGATGATGCTATGCATGATACTTTTTTGCCTGATGATGCTAGAGATGCTATTTTGCCTGATGATGATATGCTTGATGCTGCTAGAAATAGTACTTTGTCTGATATGCTACTAGGGGTATTCATTGATGCTCATATTGTTAGAGTTACTGCCAATGCTCGTGATGCTTCTGAAACTGTCGATACTATTGAGATAGAACCTGCTTTTGCTCCTGCTAGATCTAGCTCTCCTAGATATGAATTGCCTGATATACCTGAGGGTTATGTTATGGAGGGAGAGATAGCTGAGGATTTTCTTGCGTGTAAGGATTCCTATGACGCTGAGAAATTACTAATCAAGTGGAAGGAAAAATCTCTGAAAGCTAGGATGAAATACGACCCGAAGTTTGCCACTTCACCTATCTTTATCACTGATGAGGTTTATGAATTCTCTGTCGACCCTGAGATAATCTCTCTAGTCGAATCTGATCCTTTCCACGGTTATGAGTCTGAGACGGTCGTAGCCCATCTTACCAAACTACAGGATATAGCCACCCTTTTCACTAGTGAGGAGAAGATATGCTACTACTATATCCTTAAGTTGTTTCCTTTCTCTCTAAAGGATGACGCTAAAGCCTGGTTCACTTCTCTTGCTCCTGGATGTGTGAGTAGTCCCCAGGATATGGACTATTACTTCTGTGAGAAATATTTCCCTGTCCATAAGAAGCAAGCTGCCTTGCAGGAAATATACAACTTTGCTCAACTCAAAGAAGAGAGTCTCCCACAAGCTTGGGGGAGGCTCAGCCAGCTACAGAATGCTTTGCCTAATCACCCTCTTAAGAAGAATGAGATACTTGATATCTTCTATAATGGACTTACCAATGCTTTTAGGGACCACCTAGATCTTTGTGCCGGTTGTGTTTTTAGGGATAGAACTAGAGAACAAGCTGAGATTCTATTGAATAACATCTTGATCAATGATAATGCTTGGACTATTCCCGAACCACCTCCTAAGCCAACTCCTAAGAAAAGAGGTATTCTATTCCTCAGTCCCGAAGATATGCAAGAAGCCAAGAAATCTATGCAAGAGAGAGGCATTAGATCTGAAGAATTCAAAATCTACCGCCCATCGAAGAGATCCATGGTCTCGATAACCCGATACAAGTAGTAGAGGTGAATTTTGTGCGTAGATTCAATGAGAGTGATATTCCTTTTGACAAACCTGCTAGCCTATGCTTTGATGAATTTGACAACTTTGTTGCCAAACAATAGAGTTTCAATGATTATGTTAGCAGACAATTGGAACAAAGTACTCGTATGCTTAGTCATTTAAGTGCTTGTGTAGACAAAAATGTCAATGGTCTCAATCTTCTGAGTAAACATGCCTCTATGTTTACTACTGAGGTAGAACAAGTACTTAAAGCTCAGAATGACTTGCTCAATGAATTAAATGACAACTCTGTCAGAGTCATTACTAGAGGAGGCAAAATGACTCAGGAACCTGTGTATCCTGAAGGCCATCCTAAGAGAATTGATCAAGATTCTCAAGGAATTAATGCTGATACACCCAGTCATCCTAAGAATAAGAAGAAGGACGATAGAAACCTACATGTCAGTTCACCAAATACTGTCACACCTGAAGAATCAAATGATACTTCTGCGTCTGATGCAGAAACACAATCTGGTGATGAACATGAACCTAGTGACAATATGGACAGCGATGTTCATAATAATGCTCAACCTAGGAATGATATGTTGGAAATATGCCCTAGAGGCAATAATAAATTAGTTATTATTATATTTTTTTGTTCATGATAATCGTTTATTATCCATGCTATAATTGTATTGATTGGAAACATAGACAAAACATTGTCCCTAGTAAGCCTCTAGGTGACTAGCTCGTTGATCAAAGATGGTCAAGGTTTCCTGACCATACGCAAGTGTTGTCACTTGATAACGGGATCACATCATTAGGAGAATCATGTGATGGACTAGACCCAAACTAATAGACGTAGCATGTTGATCGTGCCATTTTGTTGCTACTGTTTTCTGTGTGTCAAGTATTTGTTCCTATGACCATGAGATCATATAACTCACTGACACCGGAGGAATGCTTTGTGTGTATCAAACATCACAACGTAACTGGGTGACTATAAACATGCTCTACCGGTATCTCCGAAGGTGTTCATTGAGTTAGTATGGATCAAGACTGGGATTTGTCACTCCGTATGACGGAGAGGTATCTCGGGGCCCACTCGGTAATACAACATCACACACAAGCCTTGCAAGCAATGTGACTTAGTGTAAGTTGCGGGATCTTGTATTACGGAACGAGTAAAGAGACTTCCCCGTAAACGAGATTGAAATAGGTATGCGGATACTGACGATCGAATCTCAGGCAAGTAACATACCGAAGGACAAAGGGAATGACATACGGGATTATATGAATCCTTGGCAGTGAGGTTCAAACGATAAGATCTTCATAGAATATATAGGATCCAATATGGGCATCCAGGTCCCGCTATTGGATATTGACGGAGGAGTCTCTCGGGTCATGTCTACATAGTTCTCGAACCCGCAGGGTCTGCACACTTAAGGTTCGACGATGTTTTATGCGTATTTGAGTTATATGGTTGGTTATCGAATGTTGTTCGGAGTCCCGGATCGGATCACGGACGTCACGAGGGTTTCCGGAATGGTCCGGAGACGAAGATTGATATATAGGATGACCTCATTTGGTTACCGGAAAGTTTTCGGGCATTACCGGAAAAGTTTCGGGCTCATCGGTAGTGTACCGGGAGTGCCGGGAGGGGTGACGGGGACCATCGAGAGGGGTGTCACGCCCCAAGGGGTCACATGGGCTATGGGAAGAGATAAACCAGCCCCTAGTGGGCTGGAATAAGTTCCCACTAAGGCCCATAAGGTTTGAGAAGGGAAAAACACAAGGTGGAAAGAGTTTCCAAGTGGGAAGGTGGAATCCTACTCCAAGTAGGATTGGAGTAGGACTCCTCCACCTCCAATTTCGGCCAAACCTTTAGGTTTTGAGGCTGCCTCCTCCCCTCCCTCCCTCCTATATATACTGAGGTAATAGGGCTGATTTGAGACAACTTTTGCCACGGAAGCCCGACCACATACCTCCATGGTTTTTCCTCTAGATCGCGTTTCTGCGGAGCTCGGGCGGAGCCCTGCTGAGATTAGATCACCACCAACCTCCGGAGCGCCGTCACGCTGCCGGAGAACTCATCTACCTCTCCGTCTCTCTTGCTGGATCAAGAAGGCTGAGATCATCGTCGAGCTGTACGTGTGCTGAACGCGGAGGTGCCGTTCGTTCGGCACTAGATCGGAGCGGATCGTGGGACGGATTGCGGGACGGTTCGTGGGACGGTTTGCGGGGCGGATCGAGGGACGTGAGGACGTTCCACTACATCAACCGCGTTTCCTAACGCTTCTGCTGTGCGATCTCCAAGGGTACGTATATCGGAAATCCCCTCTCGTAGATGGACATCACCATGATAGGTCTTCGTGCGCGTAGGAAAATTTTTGTTTCCCATGCGACGTTCCAACAGTGGCATCATGAGTTAGGTTCATGCGTAGATGTCTTCTCGAGTAGAACACAAAAGTTTTTGTGGGCGGTGATGTGCGTTTTTCTGCCCTCCTTAGTCTTTTCTTGATTCCGCGGTATTGTTGGATCGAAGCGGCTCGGACCGACATTACTCGTATGCTTACGAGAGACTGGTTTCATCGCTACGAGTAACTCCGTTGCTCAAAGATGACCGGCGAGTGTCGGTTTCTCCAACTTTAGTTGAATCGGATTTGACCGAGGAGGTACTTGGATGAGGTTAAATAGCAATTCATATATCTCCGTTGTGGTGTTTGCGTAAGTAAGATGCGATCCTACTAGATACCCATGGTCACCACGTAAAACATGCAACAACAATTAGAGGACGTCTAACTTGTTTTTGCAGGGTATGCTTGTGATGTGATATGGCCAACGATGTGATGTGATATATTGGATGTATGAGATGATCATGTTGTAATAGTTAATATCGACTTGCACGTCGATGGTACGGCAACCGGCAGGAGCCATAGGGTTGTCTTTAAACTAACGTTTGTGCTTGCAGATGCGTTTACTATATTGCTAGGACGTAGCTTTAGTAGTAATAGCATGAGTAGCACGACAACCCCGATGGCGACACGTTGCTGGAGATCATGATGATGGAGATCATGGTGTGACGCCGGTGACAAGAAGATCGTGTCGGTGCTTTGGTGATGGAGATCAAGAAGCACGTGATGATGGCCATATCATGTCACTTATGAATTGCATGTGATGTTAATTCTTTATGCACCTTATCTTGCTTAGAACGACGGTAGCATTATGAGGTGATCTTTCACTAAAATTGCAAGACGAAATTGTGTTCTCCCCGACTGTGCACCGTTGCGACAGTTCTTCGTTTCGAGACACCACGTGATGATCGGGTGTGATAGACTCAACGTTCACATACAACGGGTGCAAAACAGTTGCACACGCGGAACACTCGGGTTAAGATTGACGAGCCTAGCATGTGCAGACATGGCCTCGGAACACATGAGACCGAAAGGTCGAGCATGAATCGTATAGTTGATATGATTAGCATAGAGATTCTTACCACTGAAACTATTCTCGACTCACGTGATGATCGGACTTGAGATAGTGGATTTGGATCATGTACCACTCAAATGACTAGAGAGATGTACTTTTTGAGTGGGATTTCTTAAGTAATATGATTAATTGAACTAATTGTCATGAACATAGTCTAATGGTCTTTGCGAATTACGATGTAGCTTGCGCTATAGCTCTACTGTTTTTATATGCTCCTAGAGAAAATTTAGTTGAAAGTTGATAGTAGCAAACTTTGCAAACTGAGTCTGTAAAACCGAGGATTGTCCTCGTTGCTGCGCAGAAGGCTTATGTCCTTAGTGCACCACTCGGTGTGCTGCACCTCGAGGGTCATCTGTAGATGTTGTGAACATCTGACATACACGTTTCTGATGACTACATGATAGTTCAGTACAAAATACTTAATGGCTTAGAAGCAAGGCGCCGAAGACGTTTTGAAACGTCACGGAACATAAGAGATGTTCTAAAGAGATGAAATTGTGATTTCATGCTTGTGCCCTTGTTAAGAGGTATGAGACCTCCGACAAGATTCTTGGTCCACAAAGTAAAGGAGAAAAGCTCAATCGTTGAGGGTGTGCTCAGATTTTCTGAGTATGACAATCGCTTGAATCAAGTGGGAGTTGATCTTCCAGATAAGATAGTGATGGTTCTCCAAAGTCACTGCCACCAAGCTGTGAGAGCTTCCTGATGAACTATAACATATCAAGGATAGATGCAATGATCCTTGAGCGATTCCCGATGTTTGACACTGCGAAAGTAGAAATCAAGAAGGAGCATCAATAGTTGATGGTTAGTAAAACCACTAAGTTTCGAGAAAGGCAAGGGCTAGAAGGGATACTTCGTGAAATGGCAAAGCAGTTTCTGCACTAATGAAGAGACCCCAAATTAAACCCAAACCCGGGACTAAGTGCTTCTCTTATGAGGGGAACAATCACTGAGGCGGAGCAACTCTAGATACTTGGTAGATAAGAAGGCTGGCAAAAGTCAAAAGAAGTATATTTGATATATATGATGTTGATGTGTACTTTACTAGTACTCCTAGTAGCATGAGGGTATTGGATACCGGTTCGGTTGCTAAGTGATTAGTGACACGAAATGAAAGCTACGGCATAAACAGAGACTAACTAAAGGCAAGGTGACGATACGTGTTGGAAGTGTTTCCAAGGTTGATATGATCAAACGTCGCACACCCCCTCTACCATCGGGATTGGTGTTAAACCTAAATAATTGTTATTTGGTGCTTGTGTTAAGCATGAACATGATTGGATCGTGTTTATTGCAATACGATTATTCATTTAAAGAGAATAATGGTTACTCTATTTGCTTGAATAATCACCTTCAATGGTTTACTGAATCTCGATCATAGTGTTACACATGTTCATGATATTGGTGCCAAAAAGATACAAGGTAATGATGATAGTACCACTTACTTGTGGCACTGCCGCTTGAGTCATGTTGGTATAGATTGCATGAAGAGGTCCATGCTGATGGATCTTTATACTCACTTGATTTCGAATCACTAGTGACATGCAAATCATACCACATGAGCAAGGCCTTGTTTTCATTGAGATGAAACAAGATAGTAACTTGTTGGAAGTGATACATTTTGATGTATGCAATCCAATGGGTGCTGAGGCACGCAGTGGATATCATTGTGTTCTTACTTCAATGACGATTTGAGTAGATACAAGAGTATTTACTTAATGAATCACAAGTCTGAAATATTGGAAAGTTCAATTCTGTTTCAGAGTGAAGTTCGTCGTAACAAGAGGATAAATTGTCTACGATATGATCATAGAAATGAATATCTGAGTTACGAGTTTTGGTACGCAGTTAAGACAATGTGGAAATTGTTTCGCAGTTCATGCCACCTGGAACATCATAGTGTGATGATGTGTCTGAACGTCATAGCCACGCACTATTTGGTATGGTGCATGCTATGATGTCTCTTATCGAATTACCACTATCATTTATGGGTTATGCATTAGAGACAACCGCATTCACTTTAAAATAGGGCACCGTGTATTTCCGTTGAGATGACACAGTATAGACTGAGGTTTAGAGAAATCTAAACTATCGTTTCTTGAAAGTTTGGGGCTTCAACACTTATGTGAAAAAGTTTCAGTCTGATAAGCTCGAACCCAAAGCGGATAAATGCATCTTCATAGGATATGCAAAACAGTTGGGTACATCTCCTATCTCAGATCCGAAAGCAAAGTGTTTGTTTCTAGAAACGGATCCTTTCTCGAGGAAAGGTTTCTCTCGAAAGAATTGAGTGGGAGGGTGGTAGAACTTGATGAGGTTATTGAACCATCACTTCGACCAGTGTGTAGCAGGGCGCAGGAAGTTGTTCCTGTGGCGCCTACACCAATTGAAGTGAAAGCTGATGATGGTGATCATCGAGCATCGGATCAAGTTACTACAAGCCTCGTAGGTTGACAAGGTCGCGTACTACTGCAGAGTGGTACGGTAACCCTGTCTTGGAGCTTATGTTGTTGAGCAACAGTGAACCTACGAGTTATGGAGAAAGCAATGGTGGGCCCGGATTCCGACAAATGGCTGGAAGCCATGAAATCCGAGAGAGGATCCATGTATGAAAACAAAGTGTAGACTTTGGAAGAACTACTTGATGGTCATAGGACTGTTGAGTAAAGATGGATCTTAAAAAGGAAGACAGACGATGATGGTGATAAGTCACTATTAAGAAAAGCTCGACTTGTCGCAAAGATGTTTTCGACATGATCAAACAGTTGACTATGATGAGACTTTCTCACTCGTAGCGATGCTAAAAGTCTGTTAGAATTATGTTAGTAGTTGATGCATTATTTATGAAATATTGCACATAGGATGTCAAAACATTGTTTCCTCGACGGTTTCCTTGAGCAAACATTGTATGTGATACAACCAGGAGGTTTTGTCAATCCTAAAGATACTAGCAAGTCTGCAAGCTCCGGCGATCCTTCAATGGACTGGTGCAAGCATCTCGGAGTTGGAATATTCACTTTGATGAGATGATCAAAGATTTTGGGTTTGTACAAGGTTTATGAGAAACTTGTATTTCCAAAGAAGTGTGTGGGAGCACTATAGAATTTCTGATAAGTATATGTGGTTGACATATTGTGGATCAGAAGTAATGTAGAATTTCTGTAAAGCATACAAGGTTGTTTGAAAGGAGTTTTCAAAGGAATACCTGGATTGCGCTACTTGAACGTTGAGCATCAAAGATCTATGGAGATAGATCGAAAGCGCTTGATAGAAGTTTCAACAAGATGCATGCCTTGACAAGTTTTTGAAGGAGTTCAAAATAGATCAGCAAAGAAGGAGTTCTTGGTTGCGTTGTAAGGTGTGAACTTGAGTAAGACTCAACACCCGACCCCGGAAGAATAAAGAGAATAGACGAAGGTCGTCTTCTATGCCTTGGCCGTAGAATCTGAAGTATGCCATGCTGGGTACCGCACCTGATGTGTGCCTTGACTCAAAGTCTGTTGAGAGGTACAGAGAGTGATCCATGATTGAATCACTAGCAGCGATCAAAATTTATCCTTAGTAACTGATGGACTAAGGAATTTTTCTCGATTATGGAGGTGGTTAAAAAGTTCGTCGTAAAGGGTTACGTCGATGCAAGCTTTGACACTAATCCGAATAACTATGAGTAGTGAAACGGATTCGTATAGTAGAGTAGATATTTGGAGTATTTCCGAATAGCACATAGTAGCAGCATCTATAAGATGACATAAAGATTTGTAAAGAACACACGGATCTGAAAGTTTCAGAACCGTTGACTAAAACCTCTCTCACGAGCAAGACGTGATCAGACCCCATAACTATATGGGTGTTGGATTCGTTGGAATCACATGGTGATGTGAACTAGATTATTGACTCTAGTGCAAGTGGGAGACTGTTGGAAATATGCCCTAGAGGCAATAATAAATTAGTTATTATTATATTTCTTTGTTCATGATAATCGTTTATTGTCCATGCTATAATTGTATAGATTGGAAACACAGTGCATGTGTGGATACATAGAAAAAACACTGTCCCTAGTAAGCCTCTAGTTGACTAGCTCGTTGATCAAAGATGGTCAAGGTTTCCTGACCATAGGCAAGTGTTGTCACTTGATAACGGGATCACATCATTAGGAGAATCATGTGATGGACTAGACCCAAACTAATAGACGTAGCATGTTGATCGTGTCATTTTGTTGCTACTGTTTTCTGCGTGTCAAGTATTTGTTCCTATGACCATGAGATCATATAACTCACTGACACCGGAGGAATGCTTTGTGTGTATCAAACGTCGCAACGTAACTGGGTGACTATAAAGATGCTCTACAAGTATCTCCGAAGGTGTTCATTGAGTTAGTATGGATCAAGACTGGGATTTGTCACTCCGTATGACGGAGAGGTATCTTTGGGCCCACTCGGTTATACAACATCACACACAAGCCTTGGAAGCAATGTGACTTAGTGTAAGTTGCGGGATCTTGTATTACGGAACAGGTAAAGAGACTTCCCGGTAAACGAGATTGAAATAGGTATGCGGATACTGACGATCGAATCTCACGCAAGTAACATACCGAAGGACAAAGGGAATGACATACGGGACTATATGAATCCTTGGTACTGAGGTTCAAACGATAAGATCTTCGTAGAATACGTAGGATCCAATATGGGCATCCAGGTCCCGCTATTGGATATTGACCGAGAAGTCTCTCGGGTCATGTCTACATAGTTCTCGAACCCGCATGGTGTGCACACTTAAGGTTCGACGATGTTTTATGCGTATTTGAGTTATATGGTTGGTTACCGAATGTTGTTCGGAGTCCCGGATGGGATCACGGACGTCATGAGGGTTTCCGGAATGGTCTGGAGACGAGGATTGATATATAGGATGACCTCATTTGGTTACCGGAAAGTTTTCGGGCATTACCGGAAAAGTTTCGGGCTCATCGGTAGTGTATCGGGAGTGCCGGGAGGGGTGACGGGGACCATCGAGAGGGGTGGCACGCCCCAAGGGGTCTCATGGGCTATGGGAAGAGATAAACCAGCCCCTAGTGGGCTGGAATAAGTTCCCACTAAGGCCCATAAGGTTTGAGAAGGGAAAAACACAAGGTGGAAAGAGTTTCCAAGTGGGAAGGTGGAATCCTACTCCAAGTAGGATTGGAGTAGGACTCCTCCACCTCCAATTTCGGCCAAACCTTTAGGTTTTGAGGCTGCCTCCTCCCCTCCCTCCCTCCTATATATACTGAGGTATTAGGGCTGATTTGAGACAACTTTTGCCACGGCAGCCCGACCACATACCTCCATGGTTTTTCCTCTAGATCGCGTTTCTGTGGAGCTCGGGCGGAGCCCTGCTAAGATTAGATCACCACCAACCTCCGGAGCGCCGTCACGCTGCCGGAGAACTCATCTACCTCTCTGTCTCTCTTGCTGGATCAAGAAGGCCGAGATCATCGTCGAGCTGTACGTGTGCTGAATGCGGAGGTGCCGTCCGTTCGGCACTAGATCGGAGCGGATCGTGGGACGGATCGCGGGACAGTTCGTGGGACTGTTCGCGGGGCGGATCGAGGGACGTGAGGACGTTCCACTACATCAACCGTGTTTCCTAACGCTTCTGTTGTGCGATCTACAAGGGTACGTAGATCGGAAATCCCCTCTCGTAGATGGACATCACCATGATAGGTCTTCGTGCGCGTAGGAAAATTTTTGTTTCCCATGCGATGTTCCCCAACATGATAAGGATGTGGAGATTGAACCTACGGTTAATCCTGATAACCCACAACCTAAGAGATACGATAAGAATGACTCCACTACTAGGAAGCATGGTAAATAAAGGGAGCCATGGGTTCAGAGACCTATTCCCTTTCCTCCTAAGCCATCCAAGAAAAAGGATGATGAGGATTTTGAGCGCTTTATTGAAATGTTGAGACCCATCTTCTCCAGATGCGTTTAATTGATATGCTCAAAATGTCTCCATATGCCAAGTACATGAAAGATATCATGACCTATAAACGGAAGATACCAGATCTTGATATCTCCACCATGCTTGCCAATTACACTTTCAAAGGTGGAACTCCTAAGAAACTTGGTGATCCCGGAGTGCCCACTATACCTTTCTCCATTAAAGGAAACTACGTAAGAACTGCCTTATGTGGCCATGGAGCCGGTGTTAGTGTTATGCCTCTCTCTCTTTATCGTAGACTTGAACTGCATAAGTTGACACCCACTGAAATTTCTCTGCAAATGGCCAACAAATCAACTGCTTTCCCTGTCGGCATTTGCAAGGATGTTCCTGTTGTGGTTGCTAACACCACTATCTTAACAGACTTTGTTAGCTTGGATATTCCCGAGGACGATGCCATGGTTGTCATCCTCGGAAGACCCTTTTTAAACACTGCAGGGGCTGTTATAGATTGCAACAAAGGCAATGTCACCTTCCATGTCAACGGTAATGAGCACACAGTGCACTTTCTGAAGAAAATATATCAAGTACATTGCATCAATGCTATTGAAAAAACTTCATCGATTCTTATTGGGAGCTTTGAATGCCCTATTCCTCATGTCAAGATGAAGTATGATTTGCTTGTTGGGGAGATTCATATCCCCATTGAGGTGACTTAATGGCTATTCAACAATTCTCTGTTTCCTTTTGCGATTTGAAAAAGTTTTGTCATGAGGATTTGATCAACCCCATTGATGGATTTCTTTCGATGACCATGAAATGGATGAATTAAGGAGTCACATACCTCTGTTTTAAGCTTTCACTTTCTGTTGCTTAGAAGAAAAATGATAGATTTAGTTTAGTTTTCCCTTTTTCCTGTTTTAGCGTCCCGGAGAAAAGTACCCCGAAAATAAAAGTTCTCCGATGGTCCTGAAAATCAAATATGATTTTTCTGGATTTTTTGAAAAATACTAGGACTGAGAACTCGCCTGGGGCCCACACCAGTGGGCCACAAGCCCTGTAGCCGCGGCCTCCCCCCTGGCCGCGGCTACCAAGCTTGTGGGGCCCACAGGGACCCCCTCCACTCATTCCAGCTCCCATCCTCTTCTTCTACCTCCAGAAAAAATCGTTTCGCAGCTCAAACACGTGTTCTTGCTCATTTGGCTATGATTTTCGATCTCCTTACTCAAAGCACCATTCTCCGAACCGTTTTTGGGTAATTACTCCTTGGTAAGTGACTCCTCCATTGGTCCAATTAGTTTCTACTCTAGTGCTTTATCCTTCGCGTATTCTTGCTACCTCGGTGACCATATTCTTGAGCTTGAAATGTTGATTTTAGTTGGTCCCAAGTGGTTTTAACGCGTGATACGGTCTCTAGGCACTAGTAGGAGTAGTTGCTACAAGGTGTGGTTGGTCTTTATTCACTTTTCTCTTGAACTTCAAAAATTTCAGCAAAAAGAAATTACGTTCAGGAGGAAGTTTCATGGTGGTTCCTCAAGTAAGAAGGGTCCCCGTCTTTCTATTCGGGAGCCCGGTCCTTATCAACTAAGGGACGCACCGGTACAACCATGTGAATGGCCTTCCGATGAGTTCATGATCGAAGCAGGCTTCAAGGATGAGTTTGATACACTTGTCTGCAATGCTGGGTTAGAAGAATTCCTCTCAGATAAATGTGAACAGTATGCTATGCTCACTGCCTCTTTCGTGCGTAGATTTAAATTTTCAGTTGGCCGTGACTCATCAATACTGTTTGATCTGTATGATAAATCCTACACCATGGATTTGGAGGATTTCAATAGGATTTGCAAGATACCCGATGGGGGTAGTCTTAATGATCCTGCTAATTCTTCGGTTAGAGATTTTGTCTCTAGTATAACTGTTGGAGAAACTAGAGACATCACGCAAGCTACCATAGGAAGCATTCATTTCCCTGCCTTGCACTACTTTGCCCTCTTCATAGGTAGATGCATTAACGGCAAGGTTGAACATTGTCACCTATGTGCATCTGACCTTAGTATCCTTCAGAACGCGGTAAAAGGTGACAGGAGCTTCAACATGGAAGCTATAATAGCAAGGAGGCTGAATAATAATGCCATTGATGAGGATTTCTTTGGTGGGATTTATGCTATGCGCTTAGCAAATTTTCTTGGAGTACCCATCCATTCAGGAGATCCCCCTCTCCGTACGGCCTACCTTGATCGTGTCGCTCTGACACGCTATCAGTTTCTCAAGAGGGATGAGGAATCCCTCGTTTACCGGTTAGTATTTAATCGGCAGCGTGCTTTTCATATTACGCTTCCTGCTCCTCCCTTCTTTGACTTTCAGGTTAAACGAAGATATTACATAACCATTGGAGAAGCAGAGGAGTATCAGAGGGAGGCTGAGGCTTCTCGTCTCCGCGAAGCAGCTATTCATGCAGTGGCTGCAGCGCTCCCGTACAACCCACATTATGATTTTGGGTATCACCCGGACCAGCCTTGGCAGTAGACGAAGCTAGGCCAAAAGCCTAAGCTTGGGGGAGTACGTGTTTGCACCAACTTTACATTCATGATTATGCTTTCACTTTGTTAGTCGGTGTTTACACTTTGCCACTGTATTATCCATGCTAGTTTATTTTCGTTTTCTTGTTTTCTTGTTTTGTGTCCTTTTTGAGAAAACCCAAAAGGATTTTCCTTTCTTGTTTTGCTTGTTGGGAGCTTTCCCCTGTAAATAGTTTTCTTTTTCTTTGAGTCGAGGTAGAAGACCATGGTTACAATGTTTAGTGGCTCTCGCATGCATACTTGTTCATTCGTTAAAGAGCCATATTACTTTGTCATCTCCTTTGTGTTTGCCTGCAGATTCAGCTTAGCCCAATGCACGAGCACTCTTATTATTGTTCGTGCAAGTGAAAGGCAATAATGATGATATATGATGAAGTGACTGAGACTGGAAAAGCTGGTATGAACTCTATCTATTTTGTTTTTCTAAATATGACTAGCTTGTCATCCCAGATTCAGCTTTGTTGAGAGAGAACCATGTTTGCAATGAAAACTTAGAGATCATAGTTTCTGATGCCATGCTTAATTAGCTAGGAGCTTAAAATGGTTTGTCTTGAATGCCAACATAGATTTTGAGATGACTATGATGTAGTATGATAGGATGGTATTCTCCTTTGAATGATTCAAGTGGCTTGACTTGGCGCATGTTCATGCATGTAGTTGAAACAAAATCAACATAGCCTCTATGATGTTCGTGTTCATGGTGATTTATATCCTTCTCATGCTTGCACTCAATGTTAGTCAGACTCATTGCATCTTGATGACTATTGTCGCTCTCTAGTTGGTCGCTTCCCAGTCTTTTGCTAGCCTTCACTTGTACTAAGCGGAATACTGCTTGTGCATTCACTTCCATAAACCCAAAAGTTTTTCCATGAGAGTCCACCATACCTACCTATTTGCGGTATCTACCTGTCGTTCCAAGTAAATTTGCATGTGACATTCTCTAAACCTTCAAGAAATAATCTGTTTTGCATGCCCGAACTACTCATGTGGTGACATGGGATATTGGTATCTTCCATGTTAGGCGTGTTATCCTCGACATGTGTTTATTCACTGTCATTCACGAGAAAGGGGCCGATAATTTGAATGCCTAGTTCCACGCTTAAATCGAAAACATAACTATAAAACAAGACTCCCCTCGGATTGATGTTAGTATGGACGGTACCCGAGGATTCGGCTAGCCGTGGAGTGTGATTGATTGGTGGTGGGGGAGTTAAAACTTTACTTTTGTGTTTGGGAACCTCCTATAGCATGAGTAGCATGGAAGATATTGAGAACTCTTGGTCACTGCGTTGACAATGAAAGCATGCCACCCAAAATTATTATCTCTGTTTTCAAAGCTTGAGCTCTGGCACCTCTGCAAATCAATGCTTCCCTCTGCAAAGGGCTTGTCTATTTATTTTCCTGTTGAGTCATCCTCTTCTTATATAAGCACCAATTAGAGAGCACCTCTGTCATTTTTATGCTTTGCTTTTGATTGATATTGAGTATGACTATGACTGGATCTTCGTTGCTATGAATTACAATGTTTAGTCAGCCCTTGTTCTTTGAAAGTGCTCTGCATTTATGTTTTGCGGTCTCAGAAAGAGCTAGTGAGATACCACCTATTCATATTGCTTCATGCTTGTTTTGATTGAATTGTTGGTATCTGAAACTCGTTATTATTTGCTCGCTAGCTATTTATGCCATTGATATTAGTTTACCGTGAGACCTTTGTGTCAATTGCTCATGTGGTTAACTTGTCATCTTGCTAAAATTCTGGTTATGAGTTAGACATAGTTGCAACAACAAGATCAAACAGAGTTTGTCAAAGTTTTTCTTTCTCTTTCAGTTTGTCAACTGAATTGCTTGAGGACAAGCAAGGTTTTAAGCTTGGGGGAGTTGATACGGCTCCATCGTATCTACTTTTCCAAAGTCTTTTGCCCTTGTTTTGGACTCTAATTTGCATGATTTAAATGGAACTAACCCGGACTGACGCTTTTTTCAGCAGAATTGCAATGGTGTTGTTTTTGTGCAGAAATGGAAGTTCTCGGAACGTCCTGAAAATTTACGGAGAATATTTCTGGAAAATATGAAAAATACCTGCGCAAAGATCCACCGGAGGGACGGGCCAGTGGGCCACAAGCCCTGTAGCCGCGGCCTCCCCCCTAGCCGCGGCTACCAGGCTTGTGGGGCCCACGTGGTTCTGCCGCCCCCAATTCCAGCGCTATTTATTCCCTTTCGTCCCGGAAAAAATCAGGAGAGAAGAGTTCATCGCGTTTCACGATCCAGAGGTGCCGCCACATCTCGTTCTTGCCCTGGAGGGCAAATCTGGAGTCCATTTTGGGCTACGGATCAAGGAGATCGTCGCCATCGTCATCATCAACCTTCTTCCCTCTTCAGTTCCATGAATCTCTTCATCGTTCGTGAGTAATCTATTCGTAGGCTCGCTAGGCGGTGATGAGTAGGATGAGATCTATCATGTAATCGAGTTAGTTTTGACGGGGATTGATACCTAGTATCCACTATGTTCTGAGATTGTTGTTGCTACTACTTTGCCATGCTTAATGCTTGTCACTTGGGCCCGAGTGCCATGAATTCAGATCTGAAATTATTATGTTCTCACCAATATATGTGTGTTTTAGATCCGATCTTGCAAGTTGTAGTTACCTACTATGTGTTATGATCCGGCAACCCCGGAGTGACAATAACCGGAACCACTCCCGGTGATAACCATAGTTTGAGGAGTTCATGTGTTCACCAAGTGCTAATACGTTGGTCTGGTTCTTTATTAAAAGGACAACCTTAATATCCCGTAGTATCCATTTGGACCCCGCTGCCATGGGCGGGATGGACAATAGATGTCATGCAAGTTATTTTCCCTAAGCACGTATGACTACACACGGAATGCATGCCTACATCACATTGATGAACGGGAGCTAGTCACATATCTCTCCGTGTTATAACTGTTGCATGATGAATGTTATCCGACAAATCACCGATCCATTGCCTACGAGTTTGTCCCACTGCCACTGTTACTTGCTTTGTCCTCCTGCTGCTGCCACTACTGTTGCTACTACTGTTACTTCCTGCCACTGTTACTTGCTTTGTCCTGCTGCTGCTGCCACTAGTGTTTTGCTACTATTGTTACGTGCTACTGTTGCTACTTGCTACTGCTGTCACTACTGATGTTCCTTGCCACTGTTTTTACTCGTTACTCTGCTACTACCTGCTACAATACTTATCTGGCGCCATTGATACTTCAGTTAGGAATAATCTGCCGTCAACAAATTCTTTCCTAGCACCGTTGCTATCATACTAACTTTGCTATTTATACCCTGCTTGCAGATACTAATCTTTCAGGTGTGGTTGAGCCGACAACTCAACTGCTAATACTGGAGAATATCCTTTCACTCCCATCGTGTGGAACCAACAAATTTGGGTTGAATACTCTACCCTCGAAAACTGCCGCGATCCCACACCCTGGTGGGCCATTGCCAGACAATTGCTAATTGTTGAGCAACTGGAAGCAGCCCCCAGGGTCTACTCCACACCATATTTTCAGCCTTACACTTTTCACTTTGTTGCACTTTCCGCCTTCAGATCTCACTTCTCCAAACAATCTTGAAGGGATTGACAACCCCTTTGAAGCGTTAAGTGCAAGGTTGTTTGTGTTTGCGCAGGTACTTTGGACTTGATGAGGCCCTCCTTTTGGTTCGATACCTTGGTTCTCGAACTGAGGGAAATACTTACTGCTCCTGTGCTGCATCACCCTTTCCTCTTCAAGGGAAAAAACGACGCAAACCAGAGAAGTAACAAGAAGAATTCCTACGCGCCAGGGAAGGACTTTTGGTGCCGCAACATGCACCAACAACTTATGCTAAGGAAGATAAACAGGTAAGTGATAGCAAGATATATAACAAGAAACAATATGGCTATCACAAAGTAAAGTGCATAAGTAAAGGGTTCGGGTAAGATATAACCGAGGCATCCGTAGATGACGATATATCCCGACGTTCACACCCTTGCGGATGTGGAGTAATGTGGAGGCACAATGCTCCCCAAGATGCCACTAAGGCCACTTTAATCTCGTCATGCCCTCGCACAATGCAAGATGTCGTGATTCCACTAAGGGACCCTTGAGGGCGGTCACCGAACCCGTACAAATAAGGTTGGGCAATCTCCACAACTTAATTGGAGGCTCCCAATGACATCTCGAAGATTCACCACAATGGCATATGGCTTCGAGGTGATCTCAAATGCTCGGGGCAATCTCCACAACTTAATTGGAGACCCCGACGCTTGCCCGGAGCTTTACACCACAATGATTGAGCTCTGAGGCACCACTATGCTTCTAGGACGCCAAAGCATCCACGAAGAACAATCTCTAGGGTACCAAGTACCAAAGGGTGATACACTTCTCACCTTTCCACTTCCACGTATCACCGTGGCAAACTCAAACCGTTGCAACTAATGCATTGGCAAGAACACACGAAGTAGTCAAATCCCTCACACTCAAAT